>NC_133770.1:234457241-234490678 GCF_003597395.2 Chelonoidis abingdonii
ACACACCGTGAGAAGGACTGAGATGGTCTTGCACGGGGAGGACACTGGCAGCTGGTATATTTCTCGCGCCGTCAGTGTTACCCCCTGCTCCATCACACCTCCGTTCTGTGTGAAGAATCGTTATGTTGTGCGGAGATGAGGAAGGGAGGAGAAGCGAAGCCCTGCACCCTGAGGCTGAGAGGATCCCATCTACCACACCCAGGAGAAACGTAGGGTTTGGTGATTGGAGACCGATGCTGAGGGACGGAAGACCCATCTGTTGCCCTGACAAGGCCTCTCGGAGGTATGCTGCCTGCGGGGCCCGTATCCGAGACGTTATGGTGGGATGTCGGATCTCGCCCCACTGACTACTACCCCTGACTCATCCATGTGGAACCAATGATACTGCGAGAGTGATCTCACAGATCAAAGTGACTACAGGGCTCTGGGCACGAGTGAGGAGTTCGTGTCAGGTGGTGTTCTCCTCGATTCTTCCAGTCAAGGGTAGGGGCCTAGGCAGAGACAAGCATCCTGAGTGAATGCCTGGTTGCGGAGATGGTGTCGTCAGAGGGCTTTGGCTTCCTGACCATGACTACTGTTCCAGGAGAGGGACTGCTCGGCAGAGATGGACTCACCTGTCAAGGAGGGAGGAAGAGCATTTTGGACGCTCATGCTAACCAGTGAGGGCTTTAACTAGGTTCGCGGAGGAAGGTGACACAAAGCCCACGGGTAGTCCAAAGAGGGAAACCTGGAGGAGGGAATGGAACTTGGGGATGCAGGTTGTATGGCGGAGAAAGAGAAGTATCGGAAACTGTGTAGGTGGGGAATCAAATATTGCCTAATGTGTCCTATGAGCCTTATATTTGAGGGTGTAGGAAAAGGACACAGACCAATTTCAAGGAGGTGTAAGCGAAGAAGAAGTGGTAGGCCAGTGGCTGAATTTTTTAAAGTGCCTGTACAACAAATGCGAGAGTCTGGACACGAAGGAAATAGTGATGGCAAGGACAGTTATTACTCGCATGTTATTGGCATCACGAGACCATGGTTGATCAGAGCCTGAGCACTGCCATGGATGGGTATAAGCTGTTTCAGAAGGGATAGCAGGCGAGCAATGAGGAGGATAGCCGCTTGAAAGAGCTGTATGAATGATCGAGCCCACATCTCTCTCTTGGTAGCAGGAGCCCTCTGCACCTGGAGAGAATCCTCAGCCTTGCACGTCTCATCGTGGACACTATCAAGGTACTTCTCCAGGGCATGGATACTCCTGAGCCTAGACACCTCCTCCCGTAACTCTCCTACCTGCCTCCTGAGGGAATCCACCAGCAGACACCTGTCACATTGATTCCCCCCCCCACCCCCAGCCTGATGGTGAACAAGTGGGAAGTGCAGGCCACAGTCCCTGCAAGTCCACACCAGGATCTGGGTAGAGACATCCATGGACAGAATGTCTGTCTGGATACAGGCGCTGGTGGAGGAGACAGAAGGGGTGCTAGCACAAGCAGATGTGGTATGCTTAATCACAAAGGCCAAATCATAAAGGCAAAGTACTTAAAGTTGCATAAAGTTGCACATGCTTAAGCATACAAGTCCCAATGGAGTTAGACTACTCTTGTTCTTAACTGCTTTGCTGAATCATGGGCCTTCTACTGTAGAAGTTAGTTTGCAGATTTTTGTAGTTTGCTGATTAAGGCCCTGACTTAGCAAAGCAATTAAGCATGTGTTAAGTCCATCCCTATTCAGCAAATTACTTAAATATGCTTAACGTTAAGCGTGCACTTCAGAGCTTTGCTAAAGTAGCTTGAATTTTTAGGCCCTGACTCATGGTGATTCTGAAGCAGGTGACAGGCCGACTTCTGTTCTCATACCACTGAGAATCAGGGGTAAAATCTGGCCCCATTGAAGTCAATGGGAGTTTTGCCATGGAATTCAATGGGACCAAGATTTCGCTCTAGAAGTCATTACACCAAGAGAAAGCCACTGTGAGATCAGAATCAGGCCCAAAATATTTTTAAATGCACTTTGTGTATATTCTTGTGCATATACAGACATCCATGGAGGGGTCCACAAAATGTTCTGTAGGACTTTTCCTCCCCTCTAGAAATAGGGCAAAATGGAAGGGAACACACTGATTTGGATATATACAAGATCCTTTCTTGTTTTAAAGACAAAGTGAGAGTCTATTTTTTATCTGAGAATTAAAATCTTCCCATGAGAAAAAACTAGGGAATATAGTAAATTAGTTAAGAGTTAAAAATTATGGATCATGACTTTGAACACTCCCCAAAGCTGCACAACTAGTGACAAGGTGACGTGAAAAGCTATTTTTCACATAAAGAGATAACAAACACATTTATCTTCTTTTAAAAACCTGGTATTTAAAAATATATTTACTTCTGTTATATATTTGCCTAACCTGCACAGGCTATTGCTTGTGACACAGTACCAGAGCAGATGTTTTAGACAAGCTGCTGACATAACTGCAAAGAACAAAGATTTATCTGTGTTTATTATAATCTTGACATACAATTGTAAAAGTCTTCTTATAAATTTATTTAAGGAAGGTTTATCCAATGATTTACTATATGTAAATTTTCTCCTCTGCCGACCCCCACTGTGCAACTTAGTAGTGTCATATAAAGAAATTGGGAAAAATGGACACTGATGACTTTTTTTCCCCCACAGGACATCTGCTCACCTTAGACAATTGGCTGCAAAAGATCTGGATAAGACCATCTGGGTAAGATCAGATTGAGGGGGGTGGAAGAGAGAACTAAGAAAGAGATGGATTTGGGAATATTTCTTTTTACTTTAATGAAACAAAAAAGGGAAAGAAAAGGAAATTACAAATATCTGTAGGAGAAAATTTATAAATTTTATTAGTTTTAATGACTGCATAATTCAGTTCCAGATTTAAAAAAAAGATCACTTCAATTATTATTATTAAACAACAAAATTTGTTATTCAAAGCAGAAATTGCACTCTTTTTACTGTCATGACCTCTCCCATGGCTTAATATCAGGATCTCAGACTAAATCTCTTTATACTTTAAACTCTTTAATGAAATGTTATATATATGGCATTAGGTTACAGGATGCATTTTTATGTTTATACCGAGATAGGAATACAGAAATGTACTGTAAGAGAATGACCTTCAAACTTCAATGAAGGGTCTTCTCCATTTTGTGCCATCCTATTCAATTTTAGTTTTTTTCCATGCTGTATACAAATATGAAATTCATCTCATCATCTCTAACAAATATATTATCAATCAAAGGAGATGCAAAACCATCAATGTTTGTATTAGGTTGCTGGCACAAGCAATCTCCCCTAATGACTTAATGTCACAGTGAACCGTGCATATGCTCAAGTATTTGCACTTGTGTTTCTGATATTTGTCTTTACTTGCCTATAGACCCAATCCTCCAAACGTGCACATGCATTTAACTTTGAGAATTAGTAATTCCATTGATTTCAGTGGGTCCATTCACATGCTCAAAGCTAAGCAGGTGCATAAGGTTTGCAGGACCAGGGCCTACATCTGTATGACAAAAAGCAATTAACTAAATTTTTTAAACAGGAAATGAAAGGGTATTTTTTAGGGGAAGGAGGTAGATCAACACCCGATAAAAACCTTGGAACAAACAAACTTTTGAAGTTTTTACATTAGAGGTTACTCAAAGATAGAGAATTGCTGTAGATTATTTCTAAAACACTATGAAGAATTCATAGTCCAACATATTCCTTACTAGGTCAGTAATTAATTAATACCTCTAGTCTTGAGTATTGATTTTTCTCCTTAAATTCCATTCATATCATTTGCCTAATTATTTTAAAGCCTTTGCTAAGCCAAAACAACATACTCAGTGAAGTGTTCAGACATGGGACCTTATGAACTGCTAGATAGATAGTTAGAAAGCTAGATACACTCTCTGAGCAACAATAGTGACGTATGTCTGATCATATTTGTCTCAGGCTTTGGTTTTGTGTTCTGCTCTACTAATTTTCCTTTCAGTCATTGGTCTTGCTGTCATTCTGTCTTGCATGAAGCAGGGTTGGACAGAGAATGGATGCTACCCCTACAGGATCAACTGCACAAATAATGTGGCATGTGCTAGGGAATTACCGATAGCCAAGTTTGATGATGGTATTGCCCACCTATGTGAGATGGCAGACAGAACTGTTTGTGGTTAATAAGTATGATTAGCTGATTTTCCTGATAATTTATTGTATGGAAAAAAACAAACAGAAAAAGAGGTGTAAAAATATAAGAAATAGGTCAATTTCATTGTGAGTATAAATACATTGAGTACATGAGATACACCGCAGATGGATTTGGTTTATTTATCACTGACATTAAAAAAAAAAAAAAAAAGAAGAGAGAGATGTGATAGTGGTGACAAAGGCAAACTCTAAGACTTTTTACTCAGCTTCAACATGTGCGCATGTGTATTGCAAATGTAATTTTTGCTGCTCATACCCAATACACAATCCATTTTGTAAAAGACCAATCAAGATATTTTTTAAACAAAAAAAGCTTAAGCAATCTAGATTGTTATATGCACTACACATGATCACATGGGCAAATAGGGAAAACAGCAGAGACAGTGAAATGCTTGCTAGTGAAAGCCAAGCAGTGTGGAGGATACCAGAAGATGCCAATTTAGCCAAAGGACAAGCTATAGGCTAAATAGTGTTCTAAGCTAGTATTACAGCCAATGAGGCCGTTAACAGTTGTGTTCAGGCTGCAGAAGTCCTCTGTATCCTGGGCCAATTTCACAGGTGGCATGTAAGGTAATGTACATTAGACCTTCATACACTAAATCTGACTCCCTTTCAGTATCTACATCAACTCTATTAATATATAATTTGGGGGAATTTACACAGCAAAGAGTCAGAAAAAGGTGTCAGCTAAGAAGCCCCCTTACACAGGCTCTAGACAAGGGGCCAGAATTTTATCTTTGTTATGAAAAATGACAATCTTTAGTCTTCTGAGTTTTGTCTCCGTTTCTTCCAGAGAGATTGGTTCATTTCTGTGGGCTACAAACTGCCTAGGAAGTGTTGTATGCAGAGCTAACAAGAAGCTGGTAGGGGATGCAATAAACTTATATAGGGCAATCAGATTAAGTGAGAGAAGAAAAACAACACTCCTCCAAACAAATACCGGGTCCTTAAGTGTTCCGTAGTTCTTTTGACCAATGTAATCTTTCCATTGGATAATTAGGCATGATGGTAGAAAACACAGCATCTGATATTTCCAAGTATCCCATTTTTGGAGCATAGTTTCACACAAGAGCTAAACTGGGCTCCAGTTGCATTTATAGGGGTCACATTTACTCCTCCAGATCTTCTATGCAACAGATTAGATTGAGAAAGAAACTTATGTGTGTGGTGCTCAGCATCACCACCACTAGTTTGTAGGTGCCTAGAAAAATCACTATGCTTTACAATGCCTGAGTCAGGCAGCCTAGCACCCTACAGAAAGGAAGAGATGGGAAAGAACGCTTCTAGAGCCTCCCCTGGGATAGTGCTTGGGGTGTGCTATAGATCGCCAGGATCCGATCTGGATGTGGATAGAGACCTCTTTAATGTTTTTAATGAAGTAAATACTAATGGGAATTGTGTGATCATGGGAGACTAAGTTCCCAGATATAGGCTGGAGGACAAGTGCTAGTAGTAATAATAGGGCTCAGATTTTCCTGGATACGATAGCTGATGGATTCCTTCACCAAGTAGTTGCTGAACCAACAAGAGGGGATGCCCTTTTAGGTTTGGTTTTGGCTAGTAGTGAGGACCTCAAGAATAAATGGCTGTAAGGGGACAACCTTGGTTTGAGTGATCATGAGCTAATTCAGTTCAAACTAGATGGAAGGATAAACAAAAATAGATCTGTGACTAGGGTTTTTGATTTCTAAAAGGCTAACTTAAAAAAATTAAGGAAATTAGTTAGGAAAGTGGATTGGACTGAAGAACTTGTGGATCTAAAGGCAGAGGAGGCCTGGATTTACTTCAAGTCAAAGTTGCAGAAACTATCAGAAGCCTACATCTCAAGAATAAGGAAAAAAACTCATAGGCAGGAGTTTTAGACCAAAGTGGTAGACCAAACATCTCAGAGAAGTGATTAAGAAAAAGCGGAAAGCCTACAAGGAGTGGAAGATGGGAGGGATTAGCAAGGAAAGCTACCTTGTTGAGGACAGAACATGTAGGGATAAAGTGAGAAAGACCAAAAGCCATGTAGAGTTGGACCTTACAAAGAGATAAGGAGGTGTTAGTACCATTGTATAAGGCACTGGGGAGACCTCATCTGGAATAGTGTGTGCAGTTCTGGTCTCCCATGTTTAAGGATGAATTCAAACTGGAACAGAGAAGGGCTACTAGGATGAGCCGAGGAATGGAAAGCCTGCCTTATGAAAGGAGACTCAAAGAGCTTGGCTTGTTTAGCCTAACCAAAAGAAGGCTGAGGGGAGATATGATTTCTCTCTATAAACAGTGGTGAGCTGGAGCCAGTTCCAACCGGTTCGCAGGAACCGGTTGTTAAATTTAGAAGCCCTTTTGGAACCGGTTGTCCCATGAGGGACAACCGGTTTGAAAAGGGCTTTTAAATTTAACAAGAGCCCCAGCAGCTTCCTGCCCTTCCCTGGGCCCCAGCTGACCTCACTATGCCTCTGCCTCCTCCTCTGAACACTCCTGAGGCTTCTCCTCGTCCTCCCTGGCTTCCCACGAATCAGCTGTTCATGTGGGAAGCCTGGGAGAGCTGAGAAGGAAGCAGCGTCTTCCCGCAGGTGAGCTGGGGCAGGGGTGCGAGGAGGGCTCCAGGCACCGCATGGCTCCGGCCTTGCCCCTGACCCCATCCTCGGGTGGCGCGGCTCCCGGCCCGGCCCTGGCCATCTGGGTGCCATGACTCCGGCCCTGGATGAGCACCCTGGCTCCGGTCCCAACCCCAGCCAAGCGGCCTGGCCTGGCCCCCATCTCCAGGAAGCGTGGTAAGGGGGCAGGGAGCATGGAGGGGGTTTTGAATAGAGGGCAGGGGAGTTGGGGGGTGGATTAGTGTTGAGGCAGTCAGAGGGCAGGGAACAGGGAGACTGAACGGGGGCAAAGGTCCCGGGGGGGGCAGTCAGGAAGGAGCAGGGGTTGGATGGGGCAGCAGCGGGCAGTCAGGGGACAGGGAAGTGGGGTGGATGGAGAAGGGGTCCAGGGGGGGTATCAAGGAACGTGGGGGGTTGGATGGGGCAGGAGTCCTGGGGGGGGGCATGACCCCCTTATGGGGTGAGGAGGAGGGAACCAGTTGTTAATATTTTGGCAGCTCATCACTATCTATAAATATATCAGAGGGATAAATACCTGGGAGGGAGAGGAATTATTTAAGCTCAGTATCAATGTGGACACAAGAACAAATGGATATAAACTGGCCATCAGGAAGTTTAGACTTGAAGTTAGATGAAGGTTTCTAACCATCAGAGGAGTGAAGTTCTGGAATAGCCTTCCAAGGGGAGCAGTGGAAGCAAAAGACATATCTGGCTTCAAGACTAAGCTTGATAAGTTTATGGAAGGATGGTATGATGGGATAGCCTAATTTTGGCAATTAATTGATCATTGAGTATTAGGGGTAAATATGCCCAATGGCCTGTGGTGGGACACTAGATAGGGTGGGATCTGAGTTACTACAGAGAATTATTTCCTGGGTGTCTGGCTGGTGAGTCTTACCCACATGCTCCCACATACCAACCCTTTTCAGTACCCCTGCAGATCAGAAGCACTGTGCCAAGATTGCCTTTGCAGCAAATCTATGAGCTCATTGCTGGTTAGTAGATAGTTTTCACCAGCTCCATTCCAGGCTGTCGTCACCTCCTCTGGTTGTCATGGAAGCTGCCAAAAAGGATCGGACTTTGTAACAGTGCTCACTGCTCCCTACATCCTTATTTGATCATGCAGCATTGCAGCACTGAAACCTTGGCACATTGCTTGAAGACCATGATTCATGGGGATAGAAAGATGTAACTTGTATCACTTAACTGCAGTGCATTTTTGTGGGCATCTTTTCTCCAGTATGAGCAGTTTGTCATTAAAAGGGATAACTGGGCTCTTATAATTTATACTTGTTTTCCCTTGCTTAGGGAGATGATTCTGCAGTGATCGCTCTTCGATCTATAAAGGATTTTAAAATAACTTCCCTTCCTATAAATTATCTGTCACCACAAAGAAGGAGAATGAAAAAGCCATGCAGAACATAGACCTTTGGCTGGTTTCCCTGCTTTTTAAGTTCAAGCAATAGTCTTTCCTAGCTCAATTATTGTTTTAAAAAGGCTTTTCAAGATATTTTGGCTCAAAACCAAAACTAAATCAAAACAGCAATATGATATATTTTAAACTAATGCTTCACATAGACTTCCCACAGAGGCAGCAAGAGGAGTTGGAAGAATCTTAGTCCCTCAGATGAGTTTAAATGATAGATGATTCCATAACAAACTGAAGAGGGAAGCTTTTGCCCAGTTTACCGGATGTTTGCTCCAGGTACAGTAGCAAGAGACATAGCTGTGCTGCAAGAGAAAATGGCAGACAACAGGCGTGCCAATCTGGTTTTATCTAATATAGGTTTTACACACTGAGTAGTACTTTGCTCCAGAAGCATCCCTACTGAAGTCAAACTACATGTGGAGTAAGGTTCTTCAGCTCAAAGGCTGAAGAATTAAACCTGTAGAGAGTTAAGGCTTGCAGGAAAATATGCATATATCAAAACTGTCACTGCTTCTCTCCTTACATACTGTAAATGAAAATAAAGAGCTGAAATGTTCATATTTTCAGAGGGGAGTTCATGGCTTTCTGCTTGTTATATGTGATCAAAACACCCAATTTTCACACACTTGGCTATCTGTCTGTGCAGGTGGCCAGTGGAGGGCCTAACTGGCCAGACGCATGTGCATATACCCAATTGGTTTGAATAGACGAGCTGCATGCAATTGGTGCAAGCAGGACTGATTTAGGGGTAGGTGACCCAGGTGACTTGGGGAGGGGGCTGGAGTCATGATGCTGTTTTTATTGTAAGCGACAAAAGAGAAAATAGAATGTTTGAAGTAATGTGTTTCAAGTATTCTGTATATGGATTCATTTTTCCACTAACCTCCTAGAATATTCTGGACCTTTGTAAAATCGCGTGGAATCTTTCAAACCTTTCAGACTTTGAGAACTATATTTACCTCAAACCTCCAAAAATGTGAGATATATATATATATATATAGGGCAGGACATCATATAATCATACAATATCAGAGTTGGAAGAGCCTTCAGGAGGTCATTTAGTCCAACCCCCTGCTCAAAGCAGGACCAACCCCAACTAAATCATCCCAGCCAGGGCTTTGTCAAGCTGGGCCTTAAAAACCTCTAAGGATGGAGATTCCACCATCTCCCAAGGCAGGGATCAGCAACCCTTGGCACATGGTCCATCAGAGTAAGCACCCTGGTGGGCCGGGCCGGTTTGTTTACCTTCTGTGTCCACAGGTTCGACCAATCGTGCTCCCACTAGCCATGGTTTGCCATCCCAGGCCAGTGGGGGCTGCGGGAAGTGGCATAGGCTGAGGGATGTGCTTCCCGCTGCTCCCATTGGCCTGGAGTGGCGAACCGAGGCCAGTGGGAGCCATGATCAGCCGAACCTGCAGACGCGGCAGGTAAACAAACTGGCCTGGCCCACCAGGGTAGGGCTGCATGCCAAAGGTTGCTGATTCCTGTCCCAAGGTAACCTATTCCAGTGCTTCACCACCCTCCTAATGAAATAGTTTTTCCTAATATCCAACCTACGCCTTCCCCACTGCAACTTGAGACCATTACTTCAGCCTAGCTACATCCTCTTTGGAACCCCCCTGCAGGTAGTTGAAGACTGCTATCAAATCCCCCCTCACTCTTCTTTTCTGTAGATTGTTCCCTCAGCATTTCCTCATAAGGCTTGTGCCCCCTAATAATTTTTGTTGCCCTCCATTGGATTCCCTTCAATTTGCCCACATCCTTTCTGTAGTGGGGGCCCCCCAAAACTGGACACAATACTGCAGATGTGGCCTCACCAGTGCCAAACAGAGGGGAATAATCACTGCCCTCAATCTGCTGGCAATGCTCCTACTAATGCAGCCCAATATGACGTTAGCTTTCCTGACAACAAGGGCACACTGTTGACTCATATCCAGCTTCTTGTCCACTGTAATTCCCAGGTCCTTTTCTGCAGAACTGCCGCTTAGCCAGTCGGTCCCCAGGCTGTAGCAGTGCATGGGATTCTTCTGTCCTAAGTGCAGGACTCTGCACTTGTCCTTATTGAACCTCAGATTTTTTTGGCCCAATCCTCCAATTTGTCTAGGTCACTCTAGACCCTGTCCCTACCCAACATATCTACTTCTTCCCTCAACTTAGTGTCGTCCATGAATTTGCTGAGGGTGCAGTCCATCCCATCATCCAGATCATTAATAAAGATGTTGAACAAAACCGGCCCCAGGACTGACCCCTGGGGCACACCTCTTGATACCAGCTACCAACTAGACATCATGCCATTGATCACTATCCATTGAGCCCAACAATATAGCCAGCTTTCTAAGACTTTGGAACAGACTTTTGCTGTCCCTAATATGGTCTGTTTTCCCCCTGTAAAAAAGAAAATATGCCCCTGAAGATGCCTTCAGGAGCTCAATATAGGAAGCAAAAAGCTCATTTGCCATCTAGTTGCAGCAAAGGGCAAATCTGATGTGAAACAAAAGCAGGGGGTGAGGGTGGGGTGAAGTGGAGCTGAAGATGTTTTTCACCTAGGGTGCCATTTGGTCTAGGGCTAGTCCCGGGTGCATGAGCACCTCTGTCAGCAACTGGACTACATAGTTTTTCTAGTTTGTGATGCATTTTAAAAGTTAATCTATTTAATGATATGTAATAGAGACAGAAAGAACTCATGAATATATGAGGCTGATCAACTGAGTTTGTGGGATCTGCCATGTATTTTCCTATTATTTTTTTGTTAGGATACGAGAAAGTAAGCAAATGGAAATCACTGACTACTACTAGTTTTCATGCAAATAAAACTGCAGATGCTAAGAAAGCTCCCTTAAAGAACGCAGCAAATTTTCACAACTTTAGTTTTCCCCTGATATTATAGTTATAGATATCATAGATATCATAATTATAGATATCATACTTAAGAAAAAAAATCTGTAGAATTGAAAGACCTAAGATTTGAGAGGATTATTTTTAATGATTAGATCCCAACATTAACTAGCTGTTACAAAAACAGTCAGGCCCAGCAATACTGGGAGCAGAGATACAGGATAGAATAAACCTTCCATTGTGTTAAGTCATAAAAAGTTTAAAATTAGAATAGTCATAAAGAAATTTATGTCCAAGAATGTCACAAGTGGGGAAAGAAAGTAAATTGTATACATAAGAAGGTGAAATATTTTCATTGTAGCAGGCAGTAAGCAAGACAGAGACCAAAATCTCACAAGCATTAGACTTCCTAACAATAGCTCAGATCAACTCTTGGAAAGCAACTCCACATTTAAAAGTCTTAATAATTTTGGAAAGTCAGAAAATATAAATGTAAAACCAGCAGTAAATTGCACTGCAAAAAGTCTTCCAGGACGATTATATGTGCGCTACAGTAATACAAAAGGTATAATCTTGCACAGTATAGGATTCATGCACCTCGGGATATACTGAACATATAAAATTGTCAGTTATCCATCCAGTTCACAATCCTGTCTGACAGTTGCTAGAACTATATGTTTTGGAGGAAGGTGCAAAATACTCAGTGGACAATTAAAGAATAATCTTCTCAGAGGGAAATTTCTTCCAAACTCCACCTAGTAGAAGTTGGCAAATGACCTAAAGTACAAGGGTACATATCCCTTCTAAAAATATGTTTTTACCATAATGTAACTGTGGATGTTCTCCTTATTCAAAATTTCATATCTTTTTTGAATGCTATTAAGTTCTTGGTCCCATTAATATCACATGATGGCAACTGCCACAGGTTAATTATAAATTGTGTAAAAGAGTATTTCCTTCTAGGAGTTTAAATTTGTTGCCTCTCTATTTCACAGATGTCTTTGCTTTTGTATTATTAGAGGGTAGATAGGAGTGCCTGATAGATCTTTTCTACACCATTTGTTATTTTCTATGCATCCACCATATTCCCAAAATTGCAGCAAAGGCTTGCTGTTGTCACGTACTTTGAATAGTTCCTCAGGGTACAGGATGTTAATAGGGGGCACTGCGTCCAGCAGTGTTTTCCTAGTCTCTCCACATTTACATTTGGGGTCACTCATCAGCGGCTTCTGCTTGGTCATACTGTCATCAGCCTTTGTCACCCCAGCTTGTGCTCAATTTGAAGTACCCCAGTATTTCTGTTTGGATGTCAGTGCCTGGGAGGAGTGTTCTGAAGAAGACAGATTCTCTGGGATCATCACTTCCATGGAGCTATTTTGGGCTAAGAGATTTTCAGAGGCAAAGGTCTTTCTGGAATTCGGCCTCTTGGATAGTGGAATATGCCCATAGGTCCACAGGACTCTTTGCTGCTTTTACAGATCCAGACTAACACGGCTACCCCTCTGATACTATGCCCATACAATGAGTGTCTTGGATCACAAACCTGGTTTTATCTCTTCTTTCTACTAAAGGCATCCAGACTGAATGATGGTGGTGCAATTCCTGTGAGGCAGTATAGCAGGAGAGTGGGGGTTAGTTTCAATGATCCTGTAATGATCCTACTGAATTAAGTTTAGTATCAATTTTGTTTGCATGACTTGACTGTGACTGTATTGGGGCACAGTACACCACAACTGAATGACACAAAGTGAGACTGGTTGCTCAGGCCTGGTCTACGCTACAGGTTTATACCGAATTTAGCAGCGTTAAACCAAATTAACCCTGCACCCGTCCACACAACGAAGCCCTTGATATCGATATAAAGAGCTCTTAATACCGATATCAATACTCCTCCCCGACAAGGGGACTAGAGGTCAAATCGGTATTGCCATTTCGGAATAGGGTTAATGTGGCTGCAATTCGACAGTATTGGCCTCCGGGAGCTATCCCACAGTGCACCATTGTGACCGCTCTGGACAACAATCTGGAGTCAGAGCCAGGTAGACAGAAGCCCCGCAAACTTTGAATTTCATTTCTGTTTGCCCAGCGTGGAGCGCTATCAGCAAGGACTGTACGAGATAACTGGATCTGACACACCTTTAGGCGGAGACAATCTGTTCGTATCAGAGTCCATTCCAGAAGACGAAATGACAAAGCAATTTGAAAAAATCTCCAGACCAGAGCACAGCAGTGCATGACAAGCACAAACGGAAAGCCAAAGAAAAATGGGACGCTCAATGAGGGAGCAGGGGGGGATGAGGACTCCACTAGTCCACAGTCCCCCAAGTCTCGAGAAAGCATTTGCATTCTTGCTAGCTCCCAAGCCTGATGAAGGATCAAAAACATTGTCCTGGTGGTTTCAGTGGTATATTCGTCAGAGTTATTCCGCTCGCCCCCAGTGAAAAAGAAAATGGCGAAAAAACGTTTCGCCTTTTTCAAATGCACATATGTCTACTGGCATCCGCTGGAGACATGGGCGCGACACTGAAGCACAGCACCCTCCCTCCTTTCCTGATGGCAGACGTATCAAATGGTGGAAAACCATCATCAATCCTGAAGTGCGACCTGGCTGGCCTCTGTAGGTCGTTTGGGGGTGCCTGGGCAGACAATGGGACATGATCCTTTCATCCCGGAGACGGTGCAAAAGATTGACATAACCATCCTCATGAAGCACTGGGGCTGACCCAGTAGCCCTCCTTTCATTCTAATGAAGATTCCTGTACTGCCTGGACTAATCAGCAGTGGGAAGCTGCCTCCCTCGTTTTATCTCTCTAAAAAATCATTTTTGGTTTTCTTATTCCTGCATTCTTATTACTTCATCACACAGAATGGGGGACACTGCCAATGGTAGCCCCGGAGGGGTTGGGGACGAGGGAAGTAACGGTGGGCTGTGTGCAGGACAATCCCCAGATGCATTCAGCATTTCTGCGGGATCCTCTGGGGCCCTCTGAAGCGGAGCACGTGTGGCTCTCTGGTTTCTTAGTAACTTGGCCCCTATTCTACGGCAGGACTGATTATTTAGATCAAAACATAAAGAAGGAAGACCTGGGAGTCATTCCCCATTTTGTCCATGCGCTTCCCGGCAACCTCAGCAATGGCGCAGGGTACCCATGACAGCAAGTCGGTGTACCAAAGGACTGATAACTGTCATGAATTTCCATATGAAAACAGTGGCAAAATGACTGATAAATGTCAACCGATCAATTCCAATTGCAAGACAGTGACTAGCTGGGTAACCATCTCTTTAACTCTTTGCAAGGCAATATGACTCGCGCTTGGGTACATGGCAGTACTGCTTGGCAGCACGATCCACGTGACACATACGTTGAACAGTGCCAAATTGGCCTAAACGGGGCTTGCATGAATTGCCATGTCTATGGCGTCCTGCCAGGTGCAATCCAGGGAAAAAGAGCGCAAAAAGATTGTCGCAGTGCTTTCACACAGGAGAAGGATGAAGTGACGATTCATTTACCCCAGAATCACACCACGACACGTTTGCATGGGATCAAACTCTCAGAATCCAATTAATGGGCAGGGGAGACTGCGGGAACTATGGGATAGCTACAGGATAGCTACCCACAGTGCAACGCTCCAGAAATCGACGCTAGCCTTGGTACACGGACGCACACCGCTGAAATAATGTGCTTAGTGTGGCTGCGTGCACTCGACTTTATACAATCTGTTTTAAAAAAACGGTTTATGTAAAATCGGAATAATCCCATAGTGTAGACATACCCTCAGAATTATAGGTGCAGGAACTAGGTGGGCAGGGGGTGCTGTGGTACCCCAGGTTTTATGTGGGGCTCCACTGCCAGCCCACACCCAGGATCCCAGCTGCCAGCCCCAAGCCTGGGGCTCCACTCTTGGCCTCATGCCTGCCCCCAGCCTTGGCCCCCTTACCACTGTCCAGCCCCCAACCCCTCCAAGAGATATGGCCCTGCTCCCAGCCCCAGCATGAGGGGGCGGATGCTGGCAGGGGTATGGAGGCTGGCTTTCTGCACTCCCCCCCCCCACTATTCAAAGTGTTCCAGCATCACTGTTCAATGTTTGGGGGTGAGCTCCTCATTTTGTACTGGTCATTTTACGGAGTACACGGCTCCTGGAGTTCACATTCTTTTTTAGCTTCTTGATGTGCTCTTTGTATGTTAACATTCAGTCTAGTGTGATCCCAAGTTATCCCAGATGTTTACAGTGCTCATGGATTGTACCATGCCATGATCTCTAGTTTTCATTTGGTCTGGCAGTGTTTCAGATGGAAGGCACACATTTGTGTCTTGCTAGGATTGGCATTCATGGACAATGTGCAATAATATTCTCCAAGTATTCTCCAAGGGAGCTAGTTAGAACTTGCTCAATATTCTCAAATCTTTTTGATTGGCTGGTGATATAAATACATCTGCATAAATTAATCTTCACACATTGGGGAATTTTGGTTGGCTATTTGTGTAGACATTAAACAACTACACCAGTGAGAGGATTTAAAAATCAGTAGATGATTTTCAACAGGGGTCAGCAATGAAAACTCCACTGAAGTCAAAGGAGCTGCATCTAGTTTTGTCAGCAGGGAACTGGTCTATGGAATTATATGCAGCTAAGTGACCTTATCCTAAATATATCTAGACCTTGGGGACTTTTAGCTTAAAATCTGGTGGTACGGTATGACTACACTGAAATCAACAACAGTTTTGCCCAATAATCTATGGCAAGATATGCCTCTTAGAATTTACCTTCATCTGATAAAAATGCCCCTATGACCAACTCATGGAAACTCCCCTCACAAGTTATGAGGTAAGTCATCTCAAGGAGATAATGCCACATATTCATATCTCAATCAGATACATTTCACACATATAAGATATACATTCTCTTTGTATTGCGTGCACAATACGTACAATAATATAACCAAAAATCCACATTTCAGCAGATTCCAAACTTGACTATATCTGCTAAAGTTGCAACTTACTCAATTTATTTTATGTACTATAATGTTGTCTGTGAACACCAGTTTTCCTGTGTCATTAATTCTAAAAGAAACAGGCATCTAGAACAATTCTGACACAATTGGTTATGGATTGGTGGTAGCTAAATTACTGTCTCCACATTTCAAAAGTGACTATAATACTAAAATTATCTTATTTAGTCTGATTACATGAGTTATTTTCACAGTATTTTAACTACTAAACACAGATTCTCAAATGGTTTCCAAAAAAAGCTCACATTATTAAATGGCTGGTGGGGGAGAGCATGGATTTAATGAACAATGAGAAATTAGAAAACAAATATTCAATGTCTTTTTAATTTATAAGCAAAATAGCAGGTAGATTTTTTATTTAACAATGATATTAGGCAAAGTGGCTTAGCAATAAATATATATGAGCATAGTTTCATAAAACCTGTGTAAGACAAGTAATAAAATGTAGGAATGAGTTTAATTAGAAACAATGGGCACTGTGAAGTTAATGTATAAAGCAAAGAAGACAGGCATATTTAGGAAAAATGGAGGGGAAGGAAGATGTAGTTGTCCCTTCTCCCATAAAATAATTCTGTCCCCAGACTGAAATTCGAGCTACTGTACAATATGGTAGCTTGAGATACATTAAGTAGCCTAGTGATTACAGCAGAGGACTGAGTCAGGAATCCTCGATTTTATTCCCATTTTTGACACAGATCACTTAAGCCCATATCCTCAAAGGGACTTTGCAATGCTGAGCCTCACAATGTCTCACTTTTAGCTTCCCAGAAAAATCCCAGGAACAGCGACATAATCAGGAAAGGCTGAGTTAGGCGCCTAACCATGGGAAGAGCAGGGCCGGTGCAACCATTTAGGCAAACTAGGCAGCCGCCTAGGGCGCCTAGTGGTTGAGGGCGCCTAAAAGCCCCCTCAGGTGAGGAGGTGGAGGTGAGCTGGGTGGGGGGCGCATGGAGAGGGTTGCCCACAATAACGAGAGGGGGCGCACAGGGAACAGCTCCCTGCCCCAGCTCACCTCCACTCTGCCTCCTCTGCTGAGCATACAGCCCAGCTCTAAGTCTCCTCCAATCAGCGCTGCAAGCCTGGGCGGGGAGGAGAATTAGAGCAGCGCCGGCGTGCTCAGTGGAGGAAGCGGAGCCGAGGTGAGCTGGGGTGGGCTCCCCAGGCAGGGTTAGCTTCCGCAGGAGGGCTCCCCAGGCAGGGTTAGCTGCCGGGGGAAGAGGGGAAGTCTCCTCAGGCAGGGTTAGCTGCTGGGGGAGCAAGGGGAGGGGGGAAGTCTCCCCAAGCAGGGTTAGCTGCTGCGGAGGCGGGGGGGAAGACGGGAAGTCTCCCCAGGCAGGGTTAGCTGCGAGGGTGAGGGAAGGGGGAAAGTCTCCCCAGGCAGGGTTAGCTGCCGGGAGGGATGGGGGGGAAGTCTCCCCAGGCAGGGTTAGCTGCCATGGGGGGTTGGTGGGGAGAGGGGTTAGCTGTCACGGTGGGGGGGTAGCTTCTTCTGTGGGGGGCTCCCGGGTGCGGAGGGCGAGTTAGCTGCCTTGGGGGCGTGGGTTAGCTGGGGGGGGTGCAAGGTGGAAGTTTCGCCTAGGGCGCAAAACTTCCTTGCACTGGCCCTGGGGAAGAGAGAAGTACCTTAGAATGTGATCAACAAAAGCCAGATTAGGTGGCAAGCTGCCTAAACTAGCCAATGGGAAATGTTGATAAGGGGTGTGTCCTAAGCCCCTTCCTTCTCAGAGATTGGTACCTAAATCAGAGCTTCAGGGAGTCACCTAGCTGTGGTATAGAACCACAATGGGAAACCATCTCCTGGAGTCAGGCAACTTACATGTCTAAATAGATTCTTGTGAAAATAAGTTAGGTGCCTGCCTCACTCCACACAGAATGGCTGGAGGGGGTGATGGTGCCTCCTTACAGCTTTTTGCCCAGTGATTAGTGCACTCGCCTGGGAGGTAGGAGACACAGGAGAGGGGGGAATTGAAACCAGGTCTTCCACATCTCAGGTAAGTGTGCTACTTGCTGAGCTAACAGTTATAAAGTGGAGGGCCCCCAATCACCACCTCCTCCTCCAGTCAGATTTTGTACGGGCTGCAATCCTGTAGGTGTGCTCAGAGGTCACCTTCTGCATTGGGTCCCACAGGTGAAATGGGTGGAGGTGCACCTATCTTCCCCTGTCAATAGCTTACTCTAGGGTTTAGGCTGAAGACAAATGTCTGCATATGCAAAGTGAGGCAGCAATAAGCATGCCAGAGGCAGAAGTGTAGGTACCTAGGGAACTTTTACAGCAGAAATTTAGGCACCTACGGGGTTAGATGGCAGTCAAGTGGGAGTTTTGTGTATTGCACTGGAGCCTAAAACTGGCACTTACATTCCTAAATCTGGGGTTTAGGTGTCCAAGTATCTTTGTGGATTTGTGCATTAATCTCTGTACCACAGTTTAATCTGTAAAATGTAGACAATACCTACCCACTGCTCTTATTATGCATAATACTTCTATATTTTTGGATTCTTAGATGAAGGATGCTATATATCAGTAAATGCACATAGCTATTTTAAGAGCTGCATTAAAGGCATCTTGAAGGTAAAAGTAGGGAGGGAACATTTTTCATTGCAACATGAGCTAAGGAGAATAGTTTATAAAGTTCATTGTATTTAGCTGTTATTCTTCTTCTATAGAGGATAATAAAGATAGACAGAAGCCATTAAATCTAGATCCAGACCCAAACTTTTCTAGACCTCAAGTGTGTTTGGATCCAACATTTTAGTTTTGTCCATAGTATATTTATATTAGAACTGCATGGAATTGCTTTTGTTTATCTAATGTTTTACAAACATTTTGAGTGAATCTGAGCTACTTTTGGAAGAAAATCTGGGTCAAGTTTCAGGCAACCTGAATTTATGTTTCAAATCTGGTTTTGGTTTTGAACAGCTTCTAATTTTGGGCATGGCCAGAACTGAGGATTTCAGTTTGACTTATTAGAGAATTAGGGTGTAACTGCAAAATGCAAGCCTTTGAAATTGAAGCTCTGAAAAGTTTGGGGGTGTTTGGATCCAAGTTATCTTTAGCTAAAATTGAAGCAAAACAAAAACTGCTAAGTTTCACCTTGTGCTAATATGTAGATTAGCAGATGTGCAATAATCACATGGTAATACATTAATAAAATGTAGCAAGTTACAGAATATATTAAATAAGGTATTTCCACAAGATGGGAAAGAATAACTCAACACTCAGAAATGCTTTGTTACCACAAATGCAGTACTCTAGAAATAACACTGATTTTACACTAGATAGAAATCCACACACTGATTTAAAACAAACAAACAAACCCTCCCACCCAATCTTCAAGTGAGAAAAATGATGAAAAGCATTCAGGTATTATTTTCTGGGAATTGAATTAATTGGGGTAACTCACCAAGCAATGGCTAAATATCACAAAGAGTAAGATTACTTATATAATGGAGTAGTACTTAGCATTTAAATTTTTTTAGAATAGATTTATACCAGTAACCCATCATAAAAATGCAGATTATTTAACCAGATATAGCACTAAAGAGAGTGACAAGAAAGAAACAGATTTCATTAAGTAGAAAGGGTGAATTTTATAGGAATGCACTTTCTGATTGAATGAGGGAACAGAATAACAAGGGTATGGACTATTACTATGACACTCCCCCATTTCCACAAAGAGACTAATCAATAAACTTACCTATGTAGGAAGGCTTATAAAGATGGCAAAACAGCCATAGACTTTTCAGAGGGAAAACTTTGACACTAAGTTTCTAAGGGGAAAAACACAATAGAAGTAGCTGTGAAGCAACCTTTAGCAAAGTGCTGCCCTCTTATTGGATAACTTCATGCCACCTGACCCTTTTGCAATGCTTTTAAAACCTGGTGAGGCAGTAGCCTGAGCTAGTAGATAGGTATGTTGTTAGAAGGAGAGGAACTTTTGAAGTAGAGGTTTCATGAGCGGTGCTAGGTTTTGGTTAGGAAAAAGAACATAAGGTAGTCATTATATGTCTATGTAGTTTCCATAATAAGCTGGGCATTTCACAAGCATATTAGAAAACAGATCCCTAAGTTCAAGAGTTTACAAACAAAACAGACTTAAACACAAGGGGAAAGGGATAGCTTAGTGGTTTGAGCATTGGCCTGTTAAAGTTGTCAGTTCAGTCCTCAAGGGGGCCATTCAGGTATCTGGGGCAAAAATCTGTCTGGGGATTGGTTCTGCTTTGAGTAGGGGATTGGACTAGATGATCTCCTGAGGCCCCTTCCAACTCTGATATTCTTTGAAGAAAGAGTTTACAGCACAAGATTTTCTTTTCTGCAATTTCCACTAGTTTTTTAACTATAATTTGCCTTCCTTGCAGTTGTCTCTTTCCACATGTTTATTTTTGCCTTTTAATTGTCTAACCCACACTCAACTGTCTCTTACTTTATAGCCTTTATTCAATATTTCCTCATTTATTTTATGCTTTCTTATCTACAATTTGTTTACTAGCAAAAAAGTCTAAAGTGAAAATACCTGCCCTTATATCTGGAAATATGTTCCCTGGGTTTCTTAGCATGAATATAAAACCTTTGTGCTCATGAATAGAGCATCTTCCCCAAAGGATCAAGACCTATGAATCTGTCAAATCAGAGTACAATAATTTTCCCATATAAACGAGATCTAAATCAGAAGACATAAAATGCCCTTTAAACCATTCACCATAAAATAATAGGCTTTCTCAGTAGAAGTCCCTATATTCCTCCACATATTCCTTCAAAGAAAAAAAACCATAAATAAGCCATCGGTTTCAAGCTGGTGAGGAAAGACTACAAGCTGGGTAGTAAAAGGAGTCAGTACCAGCAGAACACTGATGCTGGTTTGCGTTAGTGCAGCAAAGGGCTAGTTCATGTGATTATACAAGCAACCTCAGGAAACCATTCATGAGACAGATTGAAATGGAGGCCAGCCAGCCAGCCACGCTGCACAGTGGTGACTAGGGCCAACTCTGCTCAGTTTGTGGAACCTGCAGTACCATAGTCAAAAAGTATATTTTAGTGGTATACAGCCACTGTGACTCTAATCAGCTTCATTAGACAATTTGCAATGAGTATTTTAGCCAGCTCCGAGCAAGCTCTTTTCTTCTTTGGCTTAGATATTTGTAAGAAGTGTTCCCTTGAGAATTTTTTAAAAAAACAGGCAAAGCAATCTCTGAACCGGTAGTGATTATGTTCAGGAGCTCATAGTGACATTTGAGGTGCCAGAGGACTGGAGAAGGGCAAACTTAGTAGCTATCTTCAAAAAGGGGGCAGGGTTGGAGAGAACCCAGGCAATTATAGACCAGTCTGTCTAACTTTGATACCCTGAAAGTTACCAGAACAAATTATTAGAGAATTTATTAAAACCTGATAATAAGGTGATAATAGCGTACATGGGTTTGTCAAGAACAAATCATGCCAAACCTATCTAATTTTCTTCCTTGGTGAGGTAACCAGTCTAGCACATAGGGGAAAAGCAGTAGGTGTGATATATCTGGACTTTAGCAAAGGCTGAACACATTCCACATAACATTCTTGTAAGCAAACTAGGAAAGTATGGTCTAGATGAAATTATTATAAGGCAGGTGCACAATTGATTGAAAGTCTATACTCACAGAGTAGTTGTAAATGGTTCATTGTCAAACTGTGAGGCATATCTACTGGAGTCCTGCAGAGGTCTGTCCTTGGTTCAGTACTATTCAGTATTTTCATTAACAATTTGGATAATGGAGTAAAGAGTGTGCTTGCAAAATTTGTGGGTGACACCAAGCTGGAGAGGCTGCAAGCACTTTTGTGGATAGAATTAGAATTCAAGACGGTCTTGACAAATTGGAGAATTGGTCTGCAGTCAGTAAGATGAAATTCAATAAAGACACATGCAAAGTACCACACGTAAGAAGGAAAATTCAAGTGCATTGCACAAGATGGGGAATAACTGGCTGGGCAGTAGTACTGGTGAAAAAGATCTAGGCTGAGTATGAATCAATGGTGTGATGCAGTGGCAAAAAAGGCAAATGTCACTCTAAGATATATTAACAGGATTGTCATATGTAATACACGGGAGATAATTATTCTTCTTTGCCTGGCACTGGTGAGGTATTAGCTGGAGTACTGTGTTCAGTTTTGGGCACCATACTTTAAGAAACATGTGAACGAACTGGAGAAAGTTCAAAGGAAAGCAACAAAATTTTTAAGAGGTTTAGAGAGCGTGACCTAGGAGGAAAGATTGAAAGAACTGGTCATATTTAGTCTAGAGAAGAGAAGACTGAGGAGGGCATAACAATTTTCACTGGACGTTTTTAAGAACAGGTGAGACTAACACCTGTCAGTGATGGTGTAGTTTTACTTAATACTGCCTAAGTAGGGATGGACTAGAGCAGGGGTGGCCAACCTGAGACTGAAAAGGAGACAGAATATACCAATGTACATTGCCAAAGAACCACTGGAATACATCAGCAGCTCCACATCAGCTCCCACCCCCCACTGCTCCCAGCACCTCCCACCTACCTGCAGCCCCGCCAGTCAGCTCCTCCCCCTCTCTCCCTGATCAGCTGTTTTGTGGCATGCAGGAGGCTCTGGGGGGAGGGGTAGGAGTGAGGGCATGGCAGGCTCAGGATAGGGGACGAGAAGGGGTGGAGTGGGGGCAGGGCCTGTGGCAGAGCCGGGGGGTTGAGCAGTGAGCATCCCTCGGCACATTGGAAAATTGGCACCTATAGCTCCAGTCCCAGAGTTGGTGCCTATACAAGGAGCCACATATTAACTTCTGAAGAGCCTCATGTGGCTCTGGAGCCACAGGTTGGCCACCCCTGGACTAGAGGACCTCTTATGATTTGTACCAACCCTACATTTCTATGATTCTATTATTAAAATTCTACTACAAAATTAAGTTAGCAGTAAGTAGGTTTCTGCCTCTGGTGCAGTTCAGTCCTCACTATTGGATTATTTCTGTGGCTCATAAAATACTTCTTCAGAACAAATACTTTTGCTTCTGGAATGGACCAGTTTTACAAGTCTCAGGTACTTTCAAAAACTTCCCCAAGGGAGAACATCTCCTGCTCATCCCAAAGGTATTTAGCTCTATCTGCCTGCCATATTGCACAAGCTGAACATTGTGCGATACAATCAATATACCCAACTTAGTTTTCTGGAACAAAATCTAAAGATTCCTAGCAAATTCATTTAATATACATTAATTTACCCAACTGGTGCTGCATCCTTCCTTGTTTACATAAGAATTTTTGCTTTATTTGGGAAAATAAATGAAAAGATTTCTTCATGCCCCTCTGCCCTTGTCCGAGCCCACACCCTCCTGGAAGCAGGGTTTATTATAAGCTAAAGGCACATTTTTGTGGGAGTCCCTTATTAAACATTGATAACACATTGCCTGGCACCTTCATACCCAAGAGTTGTATTTTCTCTTGGTTAGGTTCCAGGATCAGAGAGGTGACACTGAATAAGATTTGTTTAAAATGTAAGTTAGGGTTAAGAACTTGTTTTAACTTTACATTTCTTCCATACAGAAGCACATTGTGACCCTGAGTTTCTTTCTGTTTACAGCCCTTATGATGTTGACATTTCTTCCAGTTTCTTGGAAAAGGCTCCTTACTAGCACAAAACATTTATTTCATTAGGAAGCAGAATTTCTGATTGACTGCGTTACAACAGTATGGTCCCTAATTTGTGAAGAAGCTTTGGCTGCACACTTTTTTTCATTCCACATGAATAGTAGTGCCCCTGAAGGCAAAAATAGAACATTTTTCTGGGTAGGTTGTTTTCCTTCATTAGCAAATAGACAACTACAGTTTCAAAACTCCCTCTGATGATATAGATTGCTTTAGGCAGCAGATACCATTTAAATACCTTACCAGTCCATGCTATGTGACAATGGTAAAGAATCACAGAAAGAGTCATTTTCTCAGTACATGGAACTTGTAGTAGAATATGAAAAACAATAGTATCCCTAAAGCTACTCTGTCTTACTACTTCACTGTAGTGCTGCCTATTGCTTTAGCCAGCACAACTCCTGCATGGCTTCCTGCTATAAATTTAAAGAAACACATCCCTGTGGCTGCCTTTCCTGATACTGGGTGTGAAGGTCCTATGGAGAGTAGAGTGTTATGAACATAGTGCTATTCATAAAAAAGATCAGACTAAGGGCAGCTAATTTACAAAATTCTCTTTAATTCCTTAAAATACATAACATTCAGGCAATAAATTAATATTTACTTTAGATTTAAAAGGACAATTTCATGGCCTGATTTTAAAAGGGCCTTTGACTGCCAGAGACTGTGGGAGTTGTGCACCTTTCAGCTTATCTCATTGTCTATATAAAATATTTTTATATGCACAGTTCATGTAATAGCTATTGGGAACTTTTAACTGGATATGAACCCTGCCAGGAGCCCAAGAAAAAAATACCCACAAAAGCAGTAGGCGAGGGTTTGGCTTTTGAAACTGGATTAGAATTTCAAAGTTGAACCCATTCCGTAATGGGCTGAACCAAACCCCAGTATGGGAACACCCCAAAACATCTGGAATGATTTTAAATGTGAATCTTGATCCATATATAAATTTTGTGGCTTGGGTTCATCTTTATTTTCAGCCGCCTGATTGCAGCAGGCTTTTATAGGCACCAGGAACTGCAAAGTAGAAAAGCAGAGTAACATTTTGGCAATTAATTAATAAATAGGTATCCATTTTCCAGATGGTAAATGCTGGATATTTTTAATCATATCTTGATATTCATTTACAGTGTGGTAATTTTGTATTAGCCTAAATTAAATCTGTAATGGAAACAAGCAATTTAAATAATTTTCAGACGCTTTTGTGATTGTGAAAATAAATACGTGGAAAGAAAAATCTACTTTTCTGAGTTATTGTCAATGAAACATCAAGTTGTAAAATCTAGCATTACATGGAAAATCTAGTAGCACAGCACTCGTATCAGCAATTTGATTCACATATGCCACATAGGATTAAGGCATCTGGAAAGAAAAGCTGTCTACTCTTCCATGAAAGTCTGGCAACAGTAGATCTTGACATTATCAAGAATGTGATGGTATCACATTGATACAGCCAGCCTGAGCTCAGTAGTAAGAACACTTCCAAGTCGCAGACACCAGCTCAAAGAAGGATGGGGAAGTTTACTTTTTTTTTTAATCACAATGCACTGGTGTATTGGGTGACCCAAGTAAACGCTTTGGATTAAGGTCTTGTTTGTTGTTCATGTGACAGTACACCAAAAGTTGTGTAACTATTCATTTCTACACCTATTTAACTTACCACTGAGTGCAGAAAACTCCCCTGGTTATAAACACCTCTAAACATGTATAAACTAAACAAGCAATGGTACTTAAGGGGCCTAATGTTCAGACAAATCTCAGTCTGGCCTACTTTTTTGTGAGTGTAATTTTATGGGCCTATTATTGCACACTCAGGTATATATAAGTACAGGATGTGTGCAGACACACACACACACACACACAAACAAACTAGGTAGGTATTTAATATGTAAGGGACAGCAGTTATGAAATTTCCTAATGCTGATAGTGTCTCATACATTATAAAGCCAGACGGGACCAAGTGACAGTAGTTTCACCTACAAACTGTGGGTAAAAAGTGGGAGGGTAGGTATTAAAAATCTGGCCCAAAATGTCTTCTCTTGGTATACTCCAAAGCCCTTGCCCCTCTTTTCCTACTCTCCTCACCAGAATCCCAAGCCCCCATGTCACAAAAACTATTCTTTTATGAGAGGAAAATGTTTTATTGTCCACTCTGGATCTTGGCATGGCTGGAGTGGCCACAAGAGTCTCTGCAGAGTAACTGCTGATGTAAGGCACTCTCCACACATCAAAGGAGAATACAGTGAATGAAATTCTGCTCTCAGTTACACCAGAATTTGTTCCATTGCTTATGTAGTGCCCCGACACACAGCTGACCTGCAATCAAACAGTAAGTGATTTCAGTACAGTGCTTTATTTATTTATTTATTTATTTATACTGGAGTAGTGCCCGAAGCTCAAGATATAACCAAAACTGAAGTCTGTGTATCAGGCGGTAGAGCTGGGCATAGTCTGTCTAATAATGGAATTTCAAAAAACACTGATAAAATCACAACAACAACAGAACATATCATACTAAACAAATGAGGGTCAACATTTATCAACCCTGGTACATTGAAGGGGGAAGTAAAAGAGGTGGTGCTTAATAGAGCTATGCAGGTTCAATCTGTACTGCTGACTACTTCCACAGAGAGAACAAAGCTATATCTCATAGTCACCTGTTATATGTAGTTTATAGTACTTTCATTATTTATTTATTTTATTTAAAATTTATTTATTTTATCATTACAATTTTAGCAATTCCAAGTTATTGGGAAAAACTTCCCCTTCCCCCTTAATCCTCTACAATCTACTTGTATGACCAAGGCTGGTCCTCATCCACATTGTGTCCCAGGTGAGGACTCTCTTCAGTGCCTCTGCCCATCCATTTATTCATCTTTTGAATACCTTATTTTTATTGTATTTGTAGCTTATTTCACAAATTTCATGATTTGCATACATGATTTATCCCTGTCATATAAGATGAAAAATTTGCATGCTGGGATGTGTAAATCTGTATTTATTCATGCCATATATAAAATATGTCCTTTATTAGTTTCTACTTACACTCATCAAGTCTTAAAACACAAGTACACTTTCACAATTACAGAATAAAACAAGGTTTACAATATCACATCATTCTTATATTTCATTGACTGCCTGGTGATGCTCTGCCTTTAATATATCCCTGAGATCATGGCTGAAAACATTCTAGGACGTTCAAGGAAAATGTAGTTCTCAGAAAGTCAGGAAGGTTCCATGAGATTCTACAAAGGTCCAGAATATTCTAGGTTAGTGAAAAATGACTACACATACGGAATACTTGAAACATGTTACTGCAAGCATTCTATTTTCCCTTTTGTCGCTAACAACAAAAACACTACCAAGAGCCTCGCGGCACCCAAGCGTGGCACCACAGGCGGTTGCCTGGGTCACCTGCCCCTAAATCCATCCCTGTGTATGATCATAAATTACTTATCTAAGTTGGGATTCAATAAGTTGAGTTGTCAAATAGATTGTTAGAGATGCTCTTTTTCTGTGCTTTCCAGTTAAAATGTTTGCATATGCAGGATGGAAGAAACTAAGTGTACTATTAAACCCCGATTATGTTTCTGTTATTAGTAGAAATCAACATTGCATTAGTGGATTAATTGAGGATATTCTCAAGACTAAATAACAGTAGTTCTAGTTGAGGCATTTGACACATCTCTATGGAAACTTATTGGAAAACTTATGTGCAAGTGGATGGATCTGGTATTTCCAGCCTCATCATCTATTTTAAAAACCACTTTTTTTCATTTTAAGGCTTCCCTCACAATCAAAAGCCAAGATAAATATAAAGCTTCCTCTGCAGTCTAAGAACTGATATTTAAAATTAACAGAGTGGGTCTGTAATGTATACATAAGCATAGCATTTGGTGCTTCCTTTCAAAATGGCAACTTTTTGTCTTTATAAGTTTTATTGAAGACTATTTTGGTTCTTTATTATCAAAGTTGAGAGGCACATATGTCTGTGTCTTCAAGAACATTGAATGGAAACCTGTCTTTTTCCGGGGATTAACTTTTGGAGATGAGGAGGCTGCTAACCCAGTAGCAAGTAACCATGGGCTACAACTGGGCCACAGGTTGCACTTGGCTACTCCTGTGCTTAATGGTTTCCAGTTCAGGTTACTTGGACTGCAGATCTCATCAATAATTCAAATAATGTATTTTAAAGCCCATAAATTTAGTGTGGTTTTTAAAAAAATCATCATTTCCCCCCTTGGGTTATGTTCACAGTGTTTCCGAGAACACAATTTGACAATCCATATGGAGGTTAAAATGTTATTTCTTTTAAACAAATGTCTAACATGATCTCTTAAACTTCACTTTGTTGTGGTGAGAAAAGCTACAATTTAGGCTGCTATTACAAAGAGACTTTCTGCTCCAGGCAGTGCAAGTCCCTGTCATTGAACAATCCTAAAGGACCCACTCCTAACCTGACTCTACTATTTCCTAGATGCTCATAGACACAGAGCTCCCATGTCTTATTGAATCAGGGTATATTCCATACAACAGTGAGAAAATTCAAAGAGATCCTGCAGTGCACATCAGGGTTAGAGCACTTGTACAGTTATTTAAATAAGCAGCTGTGGAATGGTTCTGTGAGGCCAGGTCTACATTGCGACTTTAAATCGGTTTAATGGCCGATATAACGATTTAACGCTGTACCCGTTCACATGACGTCGTCATTAATACCGAGTTAAACAGCTCCTTAAATCGATTTCGGAACTCCTCCCAGATGAGAGGAGTAGTGCTAAATTCGATAGTGATAACTCGGATTAGGTTTCGTGTGGATGGAAATTGACATTATTGGCCTCCTACAGGTATCCCACAGTGCACCACTGACCGCTCTGGTCCGCAATCCGAACTCGGATGCGGAGTGCCGGTAAACAGGAAAAGCCCCGAGACCTTTAGAATGACATTTCCTGCTTTCATGTGTCCAGCTCTGATCAAGCAGGGGAATGTACTTCCCAGACCAGAAAATACGTTGGGGATGTGGAATGCCTGAGTTATCCTTGGTGACCCAGCCTACCTGTTGATGCCATGGCTCATGAAGCCATACCCTGGCAGCCTGGACAGTGGTCAGGAGCTGTTCAACTACAGCTGAGCAAGTGCCGGATGTGGTAGAATGTGCATTTGGCCGTTTAAGGGTCGCTGGCGATCATTACTTACTCGCTCAGACCTCAGCCAAACCAATGTCTGCTTGCTTATTGCTGCTTGCTGTGTGCTCCACAATCTTTGTGAGACTAAGGGGAGACATTTATGGTGGGTGGGGCTGAGGCAAATCACCTGGCCGCTGAGTTACGAGCAGCCAGAGACCAGGGCGATTAGAAGAGCACACCTGGAGGCGCTGCGCATCAGAGAAGCCTTGAAAACAAGTTTCAGCACGGCCCAGGGTTACGGGTGTGACTCTGTTTGATTCCCTTGATAGAACCCTCGCACTTGATGGACTTATTCAGTGTAAGCAACCCACCCTCCCCCTTTCATTACAGGTTGGTGAAGGAAATAAATTCAGTCTCGTTTAAAATCATTTATTATTCATTAAAGTAATTATGATCTGTTAAAAATCATGTGTTTTTCCTTACTACTTTTCCCTGTAAGCAACCACCTCCCCTTTCGATGTATTCTTTATTACAAAGGAACTATAAAAAATGGCAGAGAACTAGGAAGGTATCCCTGGCTGCTGTGCTTTGGAAGGAGGGGGAAGGGAAAGGCCATTAAGCACATTGTAGCGTAATTACGCCTTTACTTTGAACTCTCCAGGGGGTGGAGAGAGTAGGCGGGTGCAGAAAGCCTTCCACCACGCGTTCTTACACGTCTGGGTGAGGAGATATGGGACGTGGCTTGCAGGGAGGTTATACGGGCTGCAGCGGCACTCTGCTACTGCGCTGCTCTTCCTGAAGATCCACCATGCGTTGGAGGATATCAGTTTGAGCACGCAGCAGATCCAGCGTTGCATCTCGCCAACGCTGGTCTTCCTGCCTAGCCCTTCAAGATCATTCACTGGCATCTTTCCTGCTTGCTACCACATCCTTCCAATCATTCTGTTTATCCGCTCTCATTGCGTGTTACTTCAATAATTTCTGTGAACATTTCATCTCGCGTCTTCTCTTCTCCTCCGCCGTATCAGAGCAAGCCCTCGTGATGGCGTAGGGCTGCAGAGAAATGTGGCAGCTGCATGGGAAGGCAAACCAGGGTGATAAGTATGTGGAAAGATCCTTTTACAGAACAATGCTAGTACTCTTTCACAAGAACACTATCCACCTTACAGGAGCTCAGTGATCTCTATAACAAGTCGCATTTTGTATCGTTTAAATATTCAGTGTCTGTGTGACTGGTGTGGCACACACACAGATGCAGGTACGGCCACCTCATCCACGCGGCGATGGTAAGTAAGGCTTTAAAAGTTTTACTTCTCGCCGGTTCATATACACAGTGATCTATATGATGCCTTGCTCCTGTTAAGAGGAACCTGCAAAGCCAAACACCCCTCTTTCACATCCACCAACAGCGCATGGCTCCTATCATATCGATCGCTGCTAGTGCTGCACTACTTCACCTCCCGCCAGCGCGTGCTGGTAGCTGGGAAGAATCCTGCTTGCCAGACGCTGAAAACTCGTTGCTATCCCTCTCCCATCCCCCGCCTGGCCAGTAGCAAAATCGCCATGTCTGCCCCCTATTACATTCTGATTTTCTACAAGGTAACAATGGGATGATATCCTCTCCTGAGAATACCACCACAGGAGGCAGATCGTTTGTTCTGCAATGCCTCAGTGCAATGCCTTCATGCCTGCAGTAACCAATGTCTTGCAAAATGCATGGCATTGAAAAGTTACCTACTATTGGGAACAGATAAGGCTGCCTTGGCCAGAATGTTCTCATATATCATAAGGCTTTTGAGTTCCTCACAGATCGATTCATGAGATTAATTTGGAGGATTTTCGCTCCATCCCCAGACATGTTAATGAAATTTCTGTAACCGTAATGGCTGCGACTGGCAGCAAAAGCCCTGGTGTCAATGTGATCTAAAAAACCATCTTGTTTTATCCGTGTTTGATATAGAATGAAGGACACTTACCGGAGGTCGCTTCATGGCTTCACTGTCTGGGCTTCTCGCTTGGAGTGCAGGGACTGTAATTCTTGGGTCTCAAAAAGATCCTGGCTGTTGGGGTTTATGGACTGCTGTGTGCTCTCACCATGGTCTTCTTCATCCTCCATTCCTCTCCATCTTCCCCCTCGCTACATCCTCAGAAACACTTGATATTTCAATCCAAAGTCTGAATCCACGGACAGGGGTGGGGCACTGGTAGCGGCTGAACCCAAATATGCATGTAGTTCAGCATAGAAGCGGCATGTTTTTGGCTCAGAGCCTGACCTTCCGTTTGCTTCTCTGGTTTCTGGTAGGCCTGCCTAAGCTCCTTGACTTTTACTCTGCACTGCAGGAGTCTCTGCTGTGCCCTTTTTCAGCCATAGACTTTGAAATTCTTTCAAAACTTTTCATTTCGTCTTTTGAACGCAGCGCTGTGAGCACTGAGTCCTCACCCCAGATAGCGATCAGATCCAGAACCTCCTGTGTGGTCCAAGCTGGCGCTCTTCTTCGATTATCAGGAGACTGCATTGTTACCAGTGCATATGAGCTCTGTGTGCTCACCTGTGTGTGTGCTGACCCTCACGCTGGACAATCAGGAAATGGAATTCAAAAGTTCGCGGGGATTCAGGCTTTTTCCTGTTTACCTGGCCAGTGCACCACAGTGTAGTGTCCGATGCTATCATGAGTGCCCCTGTCACAATGGTTCAGAAACCAAAACTGGGAGTGGCTCACTTGGGACAGAGTCAATCGCTCCCTTCTTGTTTTCTAAAATAGAGTACGTCCTGCCTGGACTGTCATACCGCCGGCTTGCCTGCCTCCAAGTGCCCCCCATGTATGTCACGAATAGTCTATGTTTCTTATTCTTGTATTCCTCATGACTGCATGACACAAATGGGGAGCCCTGCCACGGTAGCTGCAGAGGGCTGAGAGAAGGGAGCAATGGGTGCGGTTCTTGCAGGGAACCCCCTGTTAATACAGCCACAGAGTAGCTGTGCTCTTCTAATACACTTGACTCTTCCTGTAGGCAGGACAGACTCTATTTTAGAAACCATAAGGGAGGGATTGATCAGTGCGCCAGTGAGTCAATCCCAAGTTTGCTTTTGTGTTGCCGCCCACCAGCTGATTTTAGCAGGGGCAACATGATAGCAGCAGACAGTTCAGAGAAAGGAAGATAACCATCATGTCATTACCAGTTTCTCCAGCAGTAGATGGTACAGAATGACTGGTAACCATCTGTGCTATCATTGCAAAAGCAATGAATGCTGGTGTGTAGCGCTCGAGTGTCGCTCTGTCTCCACGGCATCTAGTACACAAATGGTGACGGGAAAAACAAAAAGCGGATGGTCTCTAGGGCTGCCGTGCTATTGTTTCTGCAAGGGCAATCCAGGGAAAAAGGTGTGAAAGGATGTCTGCTGATTTTCCAGGAGCAAGGAATGACTGATGACATTTACCCAGAATCCCCGCGACCATTAACATTAGCCTCAGGGGCGGGGGATCATGGAGGAAGGGAAGGGGTGCTGAGGACTCCAGCTATCCACAGTCTTCAGCAGGCTCTGAAAACTATTTGCATTCTTGGCTGAGCGCCCAATGTCTGTAGCTTACAACACGGTGTCTCGCATGGTCACGAACAGCTCATCAGTCTCTTCCCCCACCCCAGCACGAGAAATGAAAGTTAATAAACCAATCCTTGAGTACTTAAATGTCACCCTCTTTGTACTGAATGCTGCCTGATAGAGGCGCATCGCACGCACTGAAAAGCATTATCTGCTCCTCTCCCCTCCTAGTGGTAGATGGTACAGTACTACTGTAGACAGCAGAAACTGTTACCGCTACCTCTTTTGTTCACTCAGTAAATGGGACAGAACGGATAATAACCCTGTGAAAATTTTGAAAGCAAATTGGGATGACGCACTTGGGACTGAGTCAATCCTGTCCTTTATGGTTAATAAAAATAGAGTCAGTCCGGACAAAATAGGATCAAGTGTATTTAAGCAGTGTATCACAGCACAGCTGCTCTGCATCAGTATTCACAGAGGGAGCCCCTGCAAGTAACGCAACCGTTGCTTCCCACCTACCTGGGCTTACCACGGCAGTGACTCCCCCATTGTTGGCATGATGTTATGAAGAATGCAGGAATAAGAATCATAGACTAGTTAGTGAGATAAAATGAGAGGGAAGGCAGCCTCCATGGGCTATGACAGTCCATGCAGTTAGAATCTTTTCTTTACACAAGAGAGGAGGGGTCTATGAAGCTCAGCCCAGGTGATAAGATGAAGACAGTTACCAGCCGTTCTGTACCATCCACTGTCAGAAAAGGGAGTCATTCCCATTTTCACCCAGGAGTCCCGCCAGACTCAGCCAGGAGCACTCACTGGCGACCATCTCCACTGGAGAGGGGCAGAGGAGCGGATACTGCTCTTCACCGCAGCAGCATCGCGTCTGCCAGCAGCATTCAGTACACAGAGGGTGACATTTACAGTACTCAAGGAATTATTTATTTTACTTTCTTTCACGTGCTGGGGGGGGGAAGAGACTGACGAGCTGTTCCTGTGAACCACACAAGACACCGTGTATTAAGCTACAGACATTGGGCGCTCAGCCAAGAATGCAAATAGTTTTCAGAGACTGCTGTGG
>NC_133770.1:234490778-234746081 GCF_003597395.2 Chelonoidis abingdonii
GCTGAGGAACAGCTACCCACAGTGCACCGCTCCTGAAATCGATGGTAGCTTTGGATCATGGACGCAAACAATCGATTTCGTGATCCCACTGTGGACGTGCTAAACCAATTTTATTAGATCTGTTTTGTAATATCGGTTTAAGCTAATTCGAAATAATCGTGCAGTGTAGACGTACCCTGAAAGTGGATTTTATCTGAGTGTGCTGCCACACTGGAGTTTCTCTTGGAGGAAACTCTGATCTAGCTCATCTCCTGAGTGCTTTGATCATGTCCCTTTTCTGACCAGCCCTGTCACCATTACCATTTTAGACACCTTTCCCTCCTCCAGAAGAGCAAGGTGGGTTGTGGCTGCTTTCTACTGCTACAACACCTATACTTCCCACCTGGGGAGCCATTGTCAGGGATGATGATGAGGGAATAAATGCTGTTAGTTAATCTGAACACTATATTTTGTTTTGTTTCACAAACTATTATTTATTGAAATTGCTTTTTCACATGGATTATGGTGTCTATGACGTAACAGCTTTTTCACATGGATTAGGTGTCTATGATGTAACAGCTCAGCCCAACTACTCTGTTGGGCTCAGGATCTCAGATCTCTGACACTTGACTCCTTACTAGTAAGTGTGCATATTGACACAAACACAGTTGCTGTTGTTTTAGTGTATACAGCCTACTGTGTCATGCCCTATTTGAACTCTCCACAACACATGGGCAATTGACCACGTCCCAGCTCATAATGTGGGATTGTTTGCTGTGTGAACACTATTTGGATAGTTCTCAATATGTGTGCTATTGACTCAGGAAACTCTATTGGCTCTTGGTACTATGGTCAGATGAGTCAACATTTCTGGCGGGGAAAGAACATTAAATCAGAAGCCCCAAATGCCTTAAGAATGTATGAAGAATATGTATTGACCACTTGAGGTAACCATTTTCTAAACTAAGTACCTTGGCCCTGAATACTTCATTTTACTGGAAAGACTGAAGGAAAGACAGAAGTCCCACAATGCCACAAGGAGCACTTCGCTGAATTCCTGACTCATGCTTCCCTCAGGGTTTGCAGCCTTGCAAGAGGTAAAGAAGAGGAGGGGAGGAGTGCAATCCTTAAACCCTGTGCAGACTGAAAATCTGTAGGCAAATGAGGCTGTCCCAAAAAGCCCTGTGTATTGGGCAGGGGCATCCACAAAGAGGGCCTGCCTGTCCATGCTGTTCTCTGAGTTCTCCTTATCTTGGACAGAATGGCTATCTCAGGAACTATGCTGCCATTGATGACCCCTGCAGCTATGCATTCCTATCTAAATTAAAAGGAGATAATGACAAGGTGAGGGAATTAGTGTTCGTTGGATCAGCACTGGATCTGTAGCAATATGTCACAGAGTTTAATTCCCCTTTACCAGAGTTGCATGAATTGTAAAGCAGCTCTTCCTTTGGCTCATCATGTCTTCTGAGTAACAGTGGAGTTCTAACCCAATGGTGCTACTATGCACGGGCTTCTGTGGGCTTGTGGATGGAGTGAATTGGCTGGACTGGCTCAGCCTCCTTTTTCTTTGCTGGCTCTTGGACCTGCTCTCTCTCTTGTCTCCCCACTGTCCTGTGGAAGGGAAAGAGAGCATTTGGCACATGGCAACTTTTTATTTTCTCCTGATAAATACCAAAGGATGCTTATCTTCATGATAAACTAATGGCCTGTGAAAACTGAGTTTACTGAATGTATGTGGTCTTGGATCAGAGAAGTGCACACATGCACACACAGAGACTTTAAAATTACTATTGTAGTATAATCTCAGATTTACGAACACCTCAGGAATGGAGGCTTTTTGTAACTCTGAACAAAATACTATGATTGTTTTTTCAAAAATTTACCACTGAATATTGACTTAATACAATTTTGAAACTTTACGATGTGGAAGAAAAATGCTGCTTTCCCTTTATTTTTTAGTACTTTACATTTAACACAGTACTGTACTGTATTTGAGGGTTGTTGCTGGGGTGTTTTTTGTTTTTTGTTTTTTGGCTCCGCAGCTGCCTGATTGCATACTTTTGGTTCCAAATGAGGTGTCTGGTTGACTGGTCAGTTCGTATCTCTGGTGTTCATAACTCTGAAGTTCTACTGTATTTTGTTCACTTCTCATTTCAAAATAGCTCAGCCAACATTTTCACTTTTAGAAATTCTTCTCTGGAGAATTTTGGCTAAGAGTGTATGTTTATGGCTCTTTTATATACCACTAAAACAGGTAGTGAACAGAAACTCAGCCATGTGCCACGTGAAGTACAACACACACACAAGTGCTACATTAATGGGATTTAATTGGCTGCTAATATTTACTGACAGGAACAACTGATATTTCTCTGAAAACAAAACATACCAAGGGAAACAAAAATAGGAAAGGTTCTGTGCTTTCGTGTCACATTAACACTTGCATAGGCGGCACATAGATGATACAAAATAGTTAAGTCCAAAGCTAACTTCAAAGAGTTACAAAGGAATCTCACTAAACTTGGTGACTGGACAACAAAATGGCAGATTGATATTGATAAGTGCAAATTAATACACATTGGGAAAAAATATACCAATACAAAATAATGGGGTCTAATTCGCTGATAACCACTCAAGAAAGAAATCTTTGAGTCATGGTAGACAGTTTCTGAAAACATCTGTCAATGCATGAAGACAGTGCAAAAACTCGAACAGAAATTAGGAACCATAAAATAAGGGATAGGTAATAAAACATGAAGATACATATGCCTATAAGATCCATGGTAGGCCTAATCTTGCGAATACTGCCTCCGTGGTCACCTCTATCTCAAAAAAGGTATATTAGAATGGTGAAAAGTGGCAGAGAAGGTACCAATAAAAAATGGGTAAGGACTTACACACTTCATATGAGGAGAGATTAATAATCAGGACCATGCAAGACATAAGATATGACCATTATGGGTCAGACACAAAAGGCCATCCACGCCAGTATGTCTGTCTACTGACAGTGCCGATGCTAGTGTCCCAGAGGGAGTGAACGTAACAGGTAAGCATCAAGTGATCCTCCTGCTCGCTGCCATCCATCTGCCACCTCTGACAAACAAATACTAGGGACACCATGCGTTACCATTGCGGCAATAGCACTAATGATCTTAATCTCCATGAATTTATCCAGTTCTTTTAAATCGGTTATAGTCTAGCGCGTTGGCACAACCGTCCCTCAGCCGCAAGGGAGTGTCCACAAGTGACAATGTTGCGCTGTTGAAGAAACGACTTTCCTTTATTGCTTTAACCTGGCTGGCCATTAATTTCATTTGGGCGGCGGGGCCGCGCTAGAAGTGCCTTATATTTATGGGAGAACAAGTAAATAACTGTTTCTTTGAAATTTCACGTTTCTCCACATCACTTATGGATTTGTAGGTATACCTCTATCATATTAACTCTTAGTCTCTGCTTTCCCAAGCTGAAAAGTCCTAGCCTCTTTAGTCTGTCCTCTTACGCGGACCTGTCCAACCCTAACTATTTTACTTGCCCTTCTCTGAACCTTTTCTAATGCCAGTATATTTTTTTTTGAATAAGGAGACCACATCTATTGCAGTATTAAGATGTGGGCGTACCATGGATATATATAAGGGACAATAAGATATTATCGTCTTATTTTCTATCCCTTTTTAATGATTTTCGCTAACATTCTTGTTTGCTTTTTTGACTGCTGCTGCACAGCTGCATGGACATCTTCAGAGAGAATCTCCCACAATGACTTCCAACATCTTTTTCCTGCATTGTGTTCTGTGTAGCTATTACCCCCATCATATTTTATGTATTAGTTGGGGTTATTTTTCCCAATGTGCATTACTTTACATTTATCCACATTAAATTCATTTTGTCATTTTGTTGCCAATTCACTTAGTTTGTGAGATCTTTTTGAAGTTCTTCACAGTCTTTTGGTCTTCACTACTGTATTGAGCAGTTTAATATCTCTGCAAACTTTGCCTCCTCACTTTTACCCCTTTCTCCAGACCATTTATGAATAAGATTGAATAGGATGTCCTAGGACTGTACCTTGCAGAACACCAAATTAATGCACATTCTGAAAAATTTACCATTTATCCTATCCTTTGTTCCCTGTCTTTTAACTAGTTCTCAGTCCATGAAGGATCTTCCCTCTGTATCCCAGTGACACTTAATTACTAAGAGCCTTAGATCTCTTTACTGTGTTTTTTTAATTTGGAGTATACATTTAGTGGCCTCTAGTATGTCTTTGAAAAGTTCCATGCAGCTTGCAGGATTTCACTCTAGTCACTGCACCTTTTTAATTTCTGTTTAACTAAGCCCTCATTTTGCATAGTTTCCCTTTCTGAAGTTAAATGCCACAGTGTTGGGCTGTTGAGGTGTTCTTCCCACTACAGGAATGTTAAATTGTATATAGTATGTCATTATTCCAAGCTGTCTGTTATGGTACCTTTGGACCAGCTGCTGCGCTCCACTCAGGACTAAATCAAGAATTGTCTCTCCCTTGTGGGTTCTAGTACCAACTGCTCCAAGAAGCAGTCATTAAAGTATCAAGAAATTTTGTCTCTTCATTTCATCCTGAGGTAACATGTTCCTAGTCAATATGGGGATAATGAAACCCCCACTATTACTGAATTCTTTATTTCGATAGCTCTCTTAATCTCCCTTAGCTTTCATCAACACTATCTTGTCCTGGTCAGAGTGGTCGATAATAGTCCCTAATTATTATTCTTATTGGAGCATGAAATTACTATCCATAGAGATTCTATGGAACGTGTGGATTCACTTAAGATTTTTACTTCATTTGATTCTACATTTTCTTTCACATATAGTGCCACTCTCCCTCCCTACTCCGCACGATCTGTTCAGTCCTTCCAATATATTTTATACCCTGGAATGATTGTGTCTCATTGATTGTCCTCACTCCACCAGGTTTCTGTGATGCCTATTATATCAATATCCTCCTTTAACACGAGACACTCTAGTTCACTCATCTTATTATTTAGACTTCAATATAGAAAAGAGACCGCTAAGGTATATGTGGGGGATATCACAGAGATTTCTAAAATCATGAATCGTATGGAAAAAGTGAATAGAGAAATGTTATTTACCCCTTCACATAACACATAACACACAAACCAGGGGTCGTCCAACAAAATTAATAGACAGCAAGTTTAAAACTAACAAACAGAAATACTTATTCACTCTACACAATCAACTGGTGGAGCTTGTTGCCAGGGGATGTTGTGAAGGCAAAAAGTATAACTCAGTTCAAAAAGGAATAAGATAAGTTAATGGAGAATAGGTCCATCCATGGCTATTAGCCAAGATGGTCAGGGATGATACCCATTCTCTGGATGTCCCTAAGCCTCTGGCTGCTGGAAGCTGGGGTTTAGCAACAGCGCATGGATCACTTGAAGTTCCCCTGTTCTGTTAATTCCCTCTGAAGCATCTGACACTGGCCACTGTCAGAAGATGGGATACTGGGCTATACGGACCATTTGTATAGCTATTCTTATGTTCTTAAGTGAGTCAGGATCTAATTCCACTGCTTAATATAGATAAAAACAGTAAGATCCTTTTGACAGTGATCACTGCACTGGATGCTAGGAAAACCCTTCATTTCTTCAGAAGAGTCAGCAATATGACCAGAGTTATCACATGAGGAGATACTTTAGTGAAGTTTATAACCTGCCTCTCCAGAAAAATGCAGCTTGACCTTGGGCTGACCTTGAAATTTATGAACAGAAGGAAACAGTCATTAAATTGGTAACAGCTTGCATAAAGTTTAGGTAGCAAATACTATCATGCAATGTAATTAAAGTGTAAAGATCATGAACATAACCACAATTTCTAAGTTTTGTCAATGATAAAATGTTTTTCTGGCTATCCATATAGTAGATGGCAGCCTTAAAAACAGCAATCTTTCTGAGGGTGTATTGACAGAGAAAAGCAGTCTCCCAGTGACTGATTTCCAAAGATGTGAGCATGAACTTGTACGTGCACAAATACCACACTTGTCCATGAAGCTTGGTTTTTATGCATAAATAAGAAGTTAGATGTGTTATTTGTTAAATATTTCCATGTGCAAGCTGGGTATTTGCATGAAGACATCTTTGAAATACAGAATGCTGAATACCTATATTTAAAGTCAGTGCGGATTGTAGACAATCAGTACCTCATAAATCAGGCCCCTTGGTGTCTAAATTGTATGGAAGACTAGCCAGGAAATACAGATTACACTATGATTCTTTTGTGGTCTCATATGAACCCAGTGACTTTACAGCAATGTAAAGTTGGAGTGATGTAATGATGAATTAGGTCCTTTGAATTATTAAACTTTGAATTATATATCTTTTGACTTGACCAGTGTCAGAAGATCTTCACTAGCAGATCAACGTCCATGCTAAATAAATTGTTAGCTTCTTTGCAAAGATTATCAACATGGTCATCTAATTGTGTTGGTGGACATTTTTAATGTGGTGGACACTTGGCCACTAGGGGTTGGACTGACAACAATTTACACATAGATGATGTTTCACAGACTTTCTTTGTGAACTGGACACATTCACTTATTTGTTTTGTGCCTTGATTTCTCTGTCTATAAAAGGGAAATAATACTTACGTAGCACAAATGAATTTGTGAGACTAAGTTAAGTAATGATTGGAAGGTGCTACAAAAGCATAAAATTGTTGTTGTTGTTGTTGTTATTATTTATTTATTATTATTACTACATTACATTTACACAGCAAAGACATATCTTACACCCATTCTCACCTCACCAATATACTCCCTTTAAACTAGATTAAACTAGAAAAGGAAGACATTAAACTATCACAAAACTGGAATAATGCTATGATAAATCAGTCCCAAAGTGGGCCTCAGTTTGTTTTCCATTGTTTCTAATTGTCCCTGCCTTCCTGTTTGAGAGAAACATAACGATTTCCTTTAACATCAATTTAATATCATGCCCAGATGAAAACGCTATGTGATATGAACTAGTATATTTTTTTTCAAAGTGAATTAAATTCTCATGAATAATGAGTTAATCTCTTATGAAAGGAAGGCTGAAATTCTCTCTCCACAAAACAGGTACCACATGGGATCAACAGTGCAAGAGTTGCACTAATATATATATCAAACCTGACCTGAAGGGATCCCCGCTAGGGAAAAGAAGGTAGTTTTGTCTCCATGTCCAGTAAATCCAGTCTCTCTGCTGAAGCTAAGAAGTAGGTCTAATTATGGTAGCATGTTTTGTGATTTGGACTTCTGTACACTAGATGGAGAGAACTAACTTGTTTCACAAAGGACCTGTAACATCTGCCAGCAGATGGTAACAAATGCGGCCAGTCTGATCTGGGATGGATTTGAACAGGTGTTAGACTTTTTATCCCAGTCCCCTGAGCTCTCCAGCCACCAACATCTGTTTTTTGTGATTTTCAATAACTCTGATTTTTTCCTAAATTTTTGACGGTGTTGTTTATTGAGAGAAGAACATAGCTAAACATTCACTTTTGGATTTAAAAATCAAAATGATTGCTACTTGAGTGTATGCCTGCGGGGAAGCTAAAACAGGGCTGCTACTTGGAGAGATGAAGTGATTGAATTCAGTGCCTGAAGCCACAAACCTAATTTTTGTGACTGCTAATATGTAGAACTAACTGAAAGCCAACTTTTGAACTAGTACATATTTTTTTTATTTGTCTCTAAAAACCTAACGTTACACGTACTAGTTGGGAGATATATTTATTTTGTAGCAAAAAGAACCAGCAGCATGGATCACAATCAAGTGATGAATTGCTCACAAGGGGACACTGTAGCAATAATTTGAAATTGTCTCTAAAGCCACTTCGCGGTGAAACAGATAATTGCTAATCACACATTGTTTAACTCTGTATAATATTAACTAATCTGAGTTCCAATACTGCAAGCTGTTGAGTGCTGCTGAAGACAGTGGAGATAGCTAAAGAGAAGCTTCCAGATGGTGTGGAGAAATCTGTACAGTGCTAAGAAAAATGTGATCTTGTTTCTATGCCATCATTGAACTGCCCAACTGTTCAGTAGGGTTAAAGTAGAACATGCCCAAGAGGCTTTGCAAGGGAACAGTGACTTAAATCCAATCAATTGCAATTTTCATATTTCTAGCTATAGAAATAGCATTTTCATTTTCTCTCTAGATATTTTTGCCATCCTGGCATTCAGCTTTACCTGAATGTGTGGTAGAGCTGATTTTAGGGAAAGCGAGGGCCAGACATGTACTAGAATTTGTCTCTGATGGTTCCCATGAAACTGTCAGCTACTCAATATCTCATAACACATGCAGGACACACTGTGGTTGCTGGCCTATCAGCCTGAACTGCCAACTTTGCAGTGTATACCTAAGTTTAATGAATCCTTAGGAGTGAAGCACCATGTTCATCATCCTTACTAGAGTCAGCATTACTTCAAGCCTTATCCTACCCAACAGTAAGTAGTGCTTTCTCATAATCCTCATCTGAACTCCTTTCGTTCTACTGTGGAGTGTTGACAGCCCTGCCATAGGTAAACCTGATTTTTGCCAATTTCTAAAATCCACAAAATAAAATTATATAGATTTCACAAGTGATAGATTAGGCCGGGGGCCGATGTAGAATTATTCTGCCAAAAGTTACATGAATTGGACAAGGCGTTCCTGAATTATGGTACTTTAAGTAGAAAAGTTCACCCAAAATTTTGAAGTTTTCTTACATTTTCTGCCAGCTGTAGGGAAGAAGAAGGGGCAGAGGGGAGAGAAAAAGTAACAAACCTTAATTTACTGGACTCCCCTTGTTGAAAGCTGGCACACAGCATCAAAATTTAGTTGGTTGTAGTCTAATTTCTTATTTATTTTTGTTTGCATTGCTATGAATCATCAATTCCAATGAGCTTAATTTATCAGCTCAAATGACTATTGGAGACCTAATGCTTCATTTAAAATAATGAAGTCTATGTCCCTTTTTACTTGTTAAGATAGACCTTAAAATGTAATCTGAACAACAAGAAGATTGGTCAAGGGACAATGAGTATTTTTCTGCCAAAGACTAGCAAGGGAGGCTGACAAGTCCCTTAAGGTTTGTAGAGGAAGAACAAGCTTCCTAAAGCTCCTGAAGGATTCTGAGAAGCCTCTTCAGACTCACTGGGATCAGAACCAGATGATCATCTTAAACCTTGGAGAGGCACCCAGAGGCCTCTTTAATTTTGCCCAGGGTCAATGACTTGGAAAGCCCAGAGATTAGTGGAAGTGTAACACGCATAGTGAGGTTTAATTGCAAAGAAAGAAAGAAAGAAAGAGAAAAATTAGCTGTGAGGATGGGGTGTTTTGGATAGGAGCACTATGTGTGCTAGTGATTTTACATGCTACTTTCCAAATATCCATTCAGGAGCAGTTATGAGAGTTATACATACATTATCTGTACAAAGGTAATCTAGGAAATGTGAAATCATATCAGACTATGACCAGGGCCTATTGCTTGTAGTATAGAGCTGCACTAAATTACTAGCTTTTGCTTTGCAACCATTCATGTGAGAAGATGAAATTTCCCCCTTTTTACTTCCTCAACATTTTAATACTGGAATTCAGCATTTTTTAAACTTTTTTATCAACACAAAAAATGAATAAAAGTTTCCCAAGTTTTACTGAAAGCTAGATCTTTTTTTTCACTGCTGTAGATAAAATCATCTTTTATTATCCCTACAGTAATTTTACCACCTGTATGGAGATGTTTTGTCCTGTGCATAGATCTAATCTTAATCTCCACATGGTGTATGAGTTAATAAATGAATTATAAGCTCAAGTGATTGACGTGACAAGCTATGCAGTATCACAGAGATGAATCTGAAAGAATCACTAAATTATACAATAGCTTGACTAAGTGGGGACACTATGACTAATACTATAATAGCACCAAAGAGGAAGGGAATTGTTTAGCATAGTATAAAGGGGAAAACCGGGGGGCAGATTCTCAGCTGGTATAAATTGTCATAGCTCCATTGAAATCAGTGGAGTTAGAACAGTTTATATTAGCTGGGGATCTGTCCCCCAGAGTTATAGACTGAAATAAAGGGAAAAGAAATTTCATTTTGCTAAACAGGGTTAAAGCATCCTGACAGTGAGAAATAGGGGAAATGGCTGGAGTCTCAAGCCTTGAACCACTTAAAACAATAGTGGGCACAGCATTTGGAAATATACCTAAGGGGCCAATATTCACTGGCACAGGGATGAAATTAGACAGCCTAATAGGTCCTTTCCATCTCTGATCTATGACTGCTGAAGACTGGCTATATGAAGAAAAGAGTAGGAAGAGGTTGGCAGTGTTTCTGCATATACTGTGTAGAAGTACATGGTTATCCCCCAAATGGCAGAGGGGGTATTATGCCCAGGGGAAGAGGTTTCATAGCAGGCAAAGTCCAATGTATCAATTTTATACATTTCTATTGGATTCAGTGTTTGTAATGAAGAGCTTTTTTTCTGACATAACCTGAAGGGGTGAAAATAGGGCCTGATTTAAAGCCCATTGAAAGAAATGTGAATTTTTGCATTGGCTTCAGTGGGCTTTGGCTTAGACGCCCGTAAAGCTGAGGTCTTTTTTTCTTGGGCTGATAGTGTGATGCAGTACTTGTGTTGGCCAGAGCAAGAGCAGCTGTTAAATTATACTGGAGACTGCTTCCAGCTTAAAATGGGAGCCTGGACTTTAAATGGGGGAAGTGCAACATCCATCTCAAAAGAGCATCTTCAGTTTTCATATACATGTGTGACTATCATTTGTTTTAACTCACATTGAGCTATCAAATTTTGTGGTGGGCTATAAACTTGTTGAGTCATTAGCCTGGCTGCTTAATGGAGGAAAACTAAGTTCCTGTTCCTGCATAATGACACTTATTCACAGTAGACATTTGCATCACTAGGAAACGATAAAACCACATCCTTCATAATGAAGTTCTGAGCTGACAAAGAGGGAAATATAGTGTTGTGGGACAGCTATGAATATAAAACAAGCTTAATAAAGAAATAGTGACAAATTATATTATGTGAAATGCAATGCAATAAAAAAGTTACTAACTCATTGGAAATGTCATAAATAATCTAAATAGTTTTTGACTGCCAAAGCCTTGAAAAATATATTCCTTTAAAAAAATGAGGTGCAGGATAGATGCCAGTTTAATTGCCATCATATTTTGACAAGTGTGGAGAACCTTGTATTCAGCTTATTTGCTAAATTTAGCTCACTTGCCCATGATGAAATGATGGCAGGAGCACTATTAGCCAGTTTTGTCATTTCAGTGTTGCTTCATCAAAACCAGCTGTCTCAGCAGTTTCAAACTATTGCTATTTTAGTCTTGGATCAATATTTTTACATTCTCATTATAAATTTAGACGGATGAATCGGTATAAAGTAAGGAATGTTTTCTGATTCGAATGGTAAGCAAAGTTATGTACCAAACACTAAAATCAATGTTCTCTTTGGCCAGATAAATATACTGTCTGCTATATTTCTGTGGGGCAGCAGGGGGATGAAGTCCCATTAGGCTAGTTCCATATATTACACAAGACTTTGTCTGTTCTGTGTGTCCAAGTGACTTACTTTCTACCATACCAAAAAGTGCTTTATAAAATAAAAATAGTCACTGGTATTTTAAACATTGTTTTGCTGCTCAAATACCAGTGAATTAGTTCCTGCTTCTGTTGAAATTCATGGAGAAAGGAGCAATAACGGAAAGATAGTGCCAATACTAATGATACTAACAGTCAGGTAGGTGTTGCTGGCAGTGGAATGACTGAACCTAATCAGGTAAGAAATTTGGACAAAGCCACTCAAAAACAAGTAAGATGTCCATACACCAGTGCAGGGAGCCTCAGTAACAAAATGGATGAACTAGAACTAATGATGAAGGAAGTGAACCCAGACACACAGGGTTACAGAAACATGGTGGGATGGTAGTCATGACTGGAGTACGGATATTGAAGGCTATGTGCTGTTTAGAAAAGACAGGAAGAAAGGCAAAGGTGGTGGAGTAGCATTGTATATCAATGATGAGGTAAACTGTAAAGAAATAAGAAGGGAGGGAATGGATAAAACAGAATCTGTTTGGGTGAAAATCACCTTGGGGAAGAAAGCTAACAGAGGCTTCACTGGGATAGTGCTTGGCGTATGCTACAGACACCTAGGATCAGATTTGGATATGAGTAGAGATCTCTTTAATACTTGTAATGAAATAAATATTACTGAGATATAGGTTGGAGGACAAGTGCTACAAATAATGGTTGGGACCAAATTTTCCTGGATGTGATAGCTGACAGATTTCTTCATCAAATAATCACAAAGCCAACAAGAAATGATGCCACTTTAGAGTTAGTAGTGGTGATTAGTAAAGCTCTCATAGATGAATTGGTTGTTGAGGACAAACTTGGTTCAAGTGATTATGAGCTAATTCAGTTTAAACTAAATGGAAGGGTAAACAAAAATAGATCTGCAAATAGGGTCCTGGATTTCAAAAGTGCAAACTTAAAAAAATTAAGGCAATTAGTAAAGGAAGTGGACTGGACTGAAGAACTCAGGGATCTGAATGTGGATGAGGCTTAGAGTTACTTTAAGTCAAAGTTGCAGAAGCTATCTGAAGCCTGCATCTGAAGCCAGGGGAAAAAAAAATTATGGATGGGTTGCAAACCAAACTGGATGAGAGAGCATCTCAAACAGGTGATTAATAGAAAGTAAAACCATGGAAAATGGGATGGATCATCAAGGAAAGCTACTTATTGGAGGTCAGAAAATGTAGGAGAAAAGTCAAAACTGCCATAAGCCAAGCAGATTGGATATTGCATAGGAAAATAAAACAAATAGTAAAAGATTCTATTGTCATATAAATAAAAAGAAAACAAGGAAAGAAGTGGAACTGCTAAGTACTGAGGATGGCGTGGAGAGTTGTGATAACTGAAGGAGGGGGTGTGGGGTAGCTCTCATAGGTAAAAGAGAAAGACTGAGCACCTGACCAAAAGAGCCAACGGGAAGGTAGAACTTTTTTATATTAGGAAAGAAACTTTCCCTTTGCCTGTTGTTCTTCGAGACACACAGGAATACTATAAGCAGAAATGCTGTGTAAGGTTTGAACCAGATACGAAAAATTATCTTCCATACCTCAAAGGAATTATTTGGGTAGGGAAGGTTTAGATAAATGTGATCAGGTTTATTTTGTTATTTTGGCTTGTGGATCTCCTCTGTGCTAACCACAGATGCTTTTGTTTTGCTTGTAACCTTTAAGCTGAACCTCAAGAGGGCTTAATTTTTGTAATTGTTTCTTTTAAGATCTAGCAAAAAGCCTAAAAGTTCCAAATGAATTTCCTTTCTTTTTGTTTTGAATAAAATTTACCTTTTTAAAGAACAGGATTGGATTTTTGGTGTCCTAAGAGGTTTGTGCATGTTGTTTGATTAGCTGGTAGCCACAGCTAATTTCCTTTGTTTTCTTTCTCAGCCCTTGCCTGGATGTGAGGTGAAAGGGCTTGAGGGTACCCCACAGGGAGGAAGTCCCAAGTGCTCCTTCCTGGGTTCAAAGGTTTTTTTTTTGCATTTGGGTGGTGGCAGCATTTACCAAGCCAAGGTCAAAGAAAAGCTGTAACCTTGGGAGTTTAATACAAGCCTGGAGTGGCAAGTATTAATTTTTAAAATCCTTGTGGCCCCCCACCTTCTGCACTCAAAGTGACAGAGTGGGGATTCAGCCTTGACAAGTGTAAAGATAATCTAGGCTGTGCCTAACATCTAAAGAAACACTTTGCCTCAGTTTTTAATGAGGGTAATGAGGAGGTTAGGGTAGTGGTAGGATGGCTAATAGAATGAGGAAATGGAAGTAGAAGTTACCACATCCAAGGTGGAAGTCCAACTCGAACAGCTTAATGGGACTAAACTGGGGGGGCCCAGATAATCTCCATCCAAGATTGTTAGAGAAAGTTTCACATGAAATTGCAAGCCCAATAGCAAGGACTTTTAATGAATCTGTATACTTGGGCATTATATCCTATGACTGGGGAATTGCTAATATAGTTCCTATATTTAAGAAAGGAGAAAAATGTGATCTGGAAAACTACAGACCTGTTAGTTTGACCTCAATTGTATGCAAGATCTTTGAACAAATTTTGAAAGAGAAAGTAGTTATGGACAATAGAGGTAAACTGTAACTGTGATAAAATACAACATGGTTTTACAAAAGGTAGGTTGTGCCAGACCAACCTGATCTCTTTCTGAGAGAAGATAACTAATTTATTAGCCAAAGGAAATGCAGTAGATCTAATCTACCTGGATTTCAGTAAGGCATTTAATACAGTTCCACATGGGAAAATTTTAATGAAATTGGAGAAGATGGGAATTTAAAATGAGAATTGAAAGGTGGATAAAAACTGGTTAAACGGGAGACTACAGTAAGTCATACTGAAAGGTGAACTGTCAGGCTGGAGGGAGGTTACTAGTGGAGTTCCTCAGGGATCAGTCTTGGGACCAATCTTATTTAACATTTTCATTAATGACCTTGACACACAAAGTGGGAGTATGCTAATAAAATTTGTGGATGACACAAAGTTGGGAGGTATTGTCAATATGGAGGAGGACCGGAATACCATAAAAGAAAAACTGGAGGACCTTGAAAACTGGAGTAATAGAAATGGCATGAAATTTAATAGTGCAAAGTGCAAGGTAATGTACGTAGGGACTGTGATGGGTATACAAATCCCAAGCTGGGCAACTAGAGCTTAAGGAGCTCAGCCAGTCGCACCCCACCACACCTACAAGAGATGCACATACTGGAGGAGGAGTTAAAAGGAAGCAGAACAGCTCACTTGATGGCAGACCAAGGAAGAGAGCAGACCTGCAACTCACAGCTCCTGGGGAAAGGGCTGAAGCAAAGCAGGATCACTGCCAACAACAATTGTCCGAAGGTCCCTCCCTGAAGCTTTAGCTCAAGGGTCGACAGTCTTCAGCAGGCTGCCCATCAGGGTAATCTGCTGACAGGCCATGAGACATTTTGTTTACATTCACCGTCCTCAGGCATAGCCCCCTGCAGCTCCCAGTGGCCACAGTTCACCGTTCCCAGCCAATGGGAGCTGCAGGAAGTGGCAGCCAGCACGTCCCTGCGGCCTGTGGTCTCCCGCAGATACCATTGGTCGGGAATGGTGAACTGTGGCCACTGGGAGCTGTGGGGGGCCATGCTGGCAGAAGGTCAACGTAAACAAAATGTCTCGCGACCCGGCAACAGATTACCCTGATGGGCCATGGCCATAGGTTGCTGACCCCTACTTTAGCTACACCCTGAGAAGAAGGCATTTCCCTCTCTCTCTCTCATATGAACTCTGTTTGTGTTAATTCCCCTTGGTTATTTATGGACTATCCTTGCAAGGGAGAGACTTGGCACTGACCTGGCATGAGCCCAGCAGTGAGTTGACACCCTTCGCACCTCCTTGACATAGACTGTGAACTTTTGACAATAGTGAGGTGGTAGGATATGGCTCAAGGAGGGCAGCCTTAAGGTGCTCCTGGGTGTCAGACCTTTGATACCCATCACAGGGACCTGGGCCAGAGCTAGTGGAGTGGAAGGGCCCTGAGCTACTAAAGTATTTCTAGTCCTGAAACAATGGCTAAACTAACTGCTATTGTGATTGTGTGCAACACCACTGAGCCCAATGGAATTGCGTCTGCTAAAACCAGCAGTTTCTCTTTGTATATATAAACATATATATGCTGCATTGTCGTATATATGCTGTACTGCATCTTTTTTTACCAATAGCAAACCAGTGCAAAATCATGTTTTCATGAAAAATTTTGCAAGTTGACTGTAGCATTTTGTTTTTGATAGTTTTCACATAAAAAGAAGGCTGCCTTCGCCTGTGGGAACTGCCACTTATGTCGAATGCTTGTTAAAAAGTCTCAGGTTTCTTAGGTGTGCATTTCCAAAGCCAACAGGTCATTTCACATGGTCCTAACCATTGTAGTCATCAAGTCAGTTTATTATCCTTGAAACACAAAAATAGGGGTGAGCGGGCTGGCTTTGCTCTGGTTTTAAGTCTGGTCTGATTTTTCTCTTTATCAACATCACTCATTATTGGTTGGCATGTACTGTACAGAGTTTTCCATTATAAATCAGATCTTGGGGCCATTCAGTCTAGTATCCTATCTTTTAATAATGCCCAATAACCAATGTGTCAGACTCACTTAAATTGCCAATTCTTCTGGGCAAAGCCATCGGGGTACCAATCATTGTGGTCATGTTTAAGGCTTGTAAACATTTCATTTTGTTTTAAAATGCTTTTTAGCATGAACAAAACTCAAATAAACATTTAAAAAACTAAAATGAAGTGGTTTTAAGACTGAAACGTGACTGCACAAATTCCGTCATGGAAGGAGGAAATCCAGATTGGCCACAATGTGGCCACTGGCAAATTAAGAACACTGTTCCAAACCCTGCTGTTTCAGTCTCTTAATGCTATAAAGAGGAACGAAGCAGATTGCTGGATATTTCTCATTGATTTTATGAACACATCTCTCACTCCAACTTAGGGCTCAACTGTTCCCTTTAATGCCAAATAAAGAGGCAAGGGATGAAAATATGAAAAAAAAAATGTGCTCCAGAAAAGAAGCACTAATTGCATTTATCTTCTTCTTGTTACATATTCCACAGGCCTTTTTCAGAGTCCACAGTAAGCATGTGTGACAGGGTATACCCACCCCACACTGGCAAAGTAGGGGTTAAAGAACAGTTCTTGGCCCAAGAGGCCATGCCCCCTCACCCATGCTGGGTGTGCTCCCTGTGGAGAGAGCAGCTCAGCTCAGTCTGAGCTGACTGAGGAGGAGTGTGCAACAGCCTCCTGCCAGGAAGCTCTTGTGGTTGAGCCCCCAAGTTGCACCCTGGGAAGCCAGTCAGCAGCAGGAGCTGGGAGGGATAGCTTGCAGTTGCCAGCAGAGGGGCTGTCAAAGATGAAAGACAAAGGACGTGAGAGACACTCCACGCCTGATCCCAGAGACAATGCCAGAGCGAGGGGGACAAGGATAGGAAGTGACACAAGGAATGTGCTTTGGGGTATTGGTACCTGAGGCCTGTGCCAGGATACCTTGATTCGAAGGGCCCTAGGTCAGAACCCGGTATACTAGGGCGGGCCTGAGTTCCCTTCCCCTACTCATTTGGACTCTCATCACTAGGTGACTTTGCTCTGATCACACTGCTAGGAGAAGCAACCCCTTTGAACTCTTGCCAGCAGGCATTACACCATTAGGCCATATTGCTGGCCTGGGAAACCCAGAAACCCCTGACAGCATGTTCTACAGCAATGCTCCATAGCCAAATAGGGAGCAAGGGTGGTTTCTGAAGTGCTATCAAGCCAGTTCTGTATGGCAGTTCCCTAGGCAACAAGGAGCCGATCCAGTGGGTAGTATAGATGTACTCTTAGACTGGATCTCTGTGTAGCAGCCCCACGGTTTATCAGTAGTGTTTACCTGACAGACCAAAGTGAGTATGGCACCTCTAAGCCCTTTTCCTCCTATAGCCTGTAGCCAGGGAGCTGAATAAAGAGACTTAAAAGCAGCTTCTTCCAACAAAACACTATTTATTCATCCAAAAGGATATAGCACACAAAGCAAAGGTCAAAAACAATAGAGGCCTATATTCTTAAATCTTTCCTAACCTTTAACTTCTCCTTGTTTAGTTAAGCAGACCCTGCTTAACCCAGGCAGCCATCTGTCTTGCACTGCGTAGAAGCAGGGCAGGTGCAAGGAAGTTTCGCGCCCTAGGTGAAACTTCCACCTTGCGCCCCCCGAGCCCTGCAGCAGCTCCCTGCCCCTACTCAGCCCTGTGGCGCCCGCCCCCTGTGGCAGCTCCCCACCCTGCCCTGAGGTTCCCCCCCTGGCCTGGGGAACCATGTGGTACCTCCCCACCCCAGTTCACCTCTGCTCCACGTCCTCCCCAAGCACGCTGCCCCCGCTCTAATTCTCCTCCCAGGCTTGCTGCGCCAAACAGCTGATTGCAAGCCTAGGAGGCAGGAGAATTAGAGCGGGGGCAGCGTGCTCGGGGAGGACACAGAGCAGAGGTGAGGAGCCCTGTGGCAGCTCCCCCCCTCATCCTGAGGCACCCCCATGGGAGCTCCCCACCCCCTGGCCCGGAGAGCCACGCTCCAGCTCACCTCTGCTCCGTGTCCTCCCCGAGCACGCTGGCCCTGCTCTAATTCTCCTCCCAGGCTTGCGGTGCCAAACAGCTGATTGGCGCCGCAAGCCTGGGAGGTGGGAGAAGCGAAGCAGTGACTGCACGGTGGTGGCGGCATGCTGACACAGGGGGACCCCTGAGCTGCTGCTGGCGGCTCAGACTCCCTCTCCCTCCCAGCGCAGCGGTTGCTGAAATGGCTTTAAACATTTTTTGGAGGGCATCGCCTTGTTGTCCATTTCCAGCTTCTGGCAAACAGAGGCTAGGGACACCATCCCTGTCCATCCTGGCTAATAGCCATTGCCATTAATAGCCCTTTTATCATTTATAAAAAAAATGATACAAATATTTCCCACATTCTCCACAGGTTTGTACCCTTTGTACCCCTCTAGATGATGTAATTTCTGTTGCATTTTGAAACGTGTGTTATTGCTAAGGGATGATTATGCAATGTATATGTCAGGTTTTACCATTTCTGATTCACTCTTTACAATTTTTCTTCCACGTTCATCTGTGAAATGTAGAACAACCAGGTTACTCTAAACAGTTTAATTCAGGTGCTGTAGTATTTGTACAGAATATGCAATCAAAGAATATCAACAAACTGTAATTGACATCACCTCAGCTTCTTATCACATCAAGAATTATCCTTCTTGATTGATGCAGAGTGATGTGCAATCACTTGTAACTGATTGGAATTTATTCGGTATAGAATGACATGATGATTAATTGCCACCAGGAAATAATGATTCGTTACAACTGATACCAATAAAAGGACATACCTTTATCAGTCTGCATTTTTGGGCTTCCTGCTCAAAGCATTTATAAAATGGCTGCTATAGTGAACAAGTTGTAGATACTGGGCCAGTGCCCCATCTATTGTATATTGGCATAGCTTTATTGACTTTGATGGATATGGCCCATGTCTCTTAAGTGGACTAAATGATCAAGATGGATGCAACCAGGTATAGCTAACATTTCCTAAGTAATGCTTATGCTTACCTCAAGTACCTTGAACAGAGAGAAGCCATAAAATATTTTTTCATGTTCAGAAGAAACACCTTTTGAAAGTATAGTGGTCACATTTTCCAGCAGATAACATAGTTAATACAATTATTTCCTGTTCATCTCTAGGAGGAGATGATGGTATCTTTGAAGTCCATGGATCATGCTGATTTACACCAGCTGAGGATCTGGCCTAGTCCTCAGAGGTATTATGTTTAATAATGGCAAGATTCAATTGATAGTGCCCAAAATTTCAGAGGTAGGTTAGGTGGCAGAAATACTCAGTCTGTCCACCATAGACACATTTCAGGTGTTTGATTTTTTTTTGTAAGTAAGGGTATAATCCGTTATGCAGTGCCAAACTCCCTTTTCAATTACACCCGTGTAACCCCATTGACTTCAGGGGGCTCCAGTAACCAAAATTCTAACTACAAAACCTTTAACATGTTACTTGCAACAAATTTAGAACCCCATAATGCAAACACTTAGCTAAAAGAGAGTCCAGTCAGTTTTCTTTGTTTCTCCATTTTACATAACACAATGTGTACATCATCTTATTTACATTTTCTCTGAGTAGAACCCTGTGTCAGACACCCCCATAAGGTAATGTTGTTCCACATGCATGCCAGGCAAATTCCCTCTAAAACCTCACAAACTGCCATGGGTTGTGCTAGTGTGAATTTGTCCCACATACTGTAAATCCAGGCCCCATTCTCCTGTGCATTCTTAAAGTATTCAGCACAGAATACATAATTTTACTAAGCATGAAAACTTGCCCAAGAGATTTAACATCTTTTCAAGAGAATTAAGCCTTTAAAAATAAAATGCAACCATAACATACAAATCTTGTATTTTCCATGTTATAAAACTCCTAATACAATCTGTTTGCAAGAGCCTCATCTTCCTCTACAAAAGCAAGGGCTAGAGCTACAGGGGCCTGAAAGTACACAATTCTGACAAGAAAACCCTTGAAACCCAACCTGCCATTTGGCCATTATGCCCTTTCTCCAGCACAAGACCGATATTTTCTTTTTCATGTGCAATGGACTGCAGATAGATAGATATAAAAAAAATTCTTAGAATTGTGCCAACAAGTCTGTGGCAAATTCAGACTGCTTCAAATTTGGGAGACACTGGACCTGCTGAGACCATTATTTGGGGATCCTCCAGTCTATGCACTGTCTTTCTCCCTGACTAGGATTATTTTCATTGAAATCTTCTGACATTGGTTCTCTGAGTATTCACCATAGTAACATTGGAGTTGATGGAAAAACATATGGGCTGGAATTTCCCAGGGAAGCTTTCCACTATATCTTCTGTCTGGTCTTTTAATTTGCATAGGTAAGAGTCTTTTCTTGTTGATTATTTGTATTGTGGTAGAATATAGAGGTCTCAATCCCATTGTACTTGGGACTGTACAAACCCAGAACAAAGAGCCAGAGACCATATTGGCCAGTTTTTTGACTGCATTACAGCAGAGGTGACTTGCTCGGAGGAATTGAACTGAGGATGTTTCTTCTGAACATGCCTCCATTTTGGTTTGATATGTCCACTTTTTGTTGCATTTCTTTTCAAATTACAAGTCACTTTGAGTACATCTAGGAAGAATATAGATGTGCTTCCTTTTTCATGCACTTCATCTGTGTGTACCTATAACAATTATTGCTTTTTCCATTCTATGGAGTACTCAGCCCCAAGAATGTTTTCTTTCTGTCATGTTTAATGTCTGTGTGGGCCAGTCAGGGAGAGAACAGAAAAGAGAACAAACAAAAAAATGTGTGTTTTTTAATAAGACTTGTTTATTATTCCTAGATAAACTAAAGCAAAACAAAATCACACACCATTTCCCCTGCTGGAGAGGAAAGTAGAAAGAAAGAATCATGTGACCCGAAAAGCACTTGACAATGCTTAGGACAGTGGTGCACTGATACCACTGCCTATCGGGCTGACCTAGATTGTCTCATTTTCTTGTACTCTCCACATCTATCTGTATTCATCTAATCTCTCATTTTATACTTAAATGATAAACCTTTTGGGGCAGGGACACTCTTTTTGTTCTGTGTTTGTACAGCACCTAGCACAATGGGATCCTGGTGCATAACTGGGGTTTGCAGGCATTATTGTAATACAACTAATAATAAAGAGCCACACATGACAGCTAGAGTAACCAGATAGCAACTGTGAAAAAAATGGGACGAGGGTGGGGGGGTAATAGGTGCCTATATAAGAAAAAGTCCCAAAAAATGGGACTGTGCCTATAAAAGTGGGACATCTGGTCACCCTACATGACACATTGATTAAGGTGTCCATGGATAGCACTCAGATAGTTTAGTGATGGGGACAGTGTCAGAATCTGAATAGAACAGAACAGAATTCCTGTCACTTAGAGCTGAATTTAAGCACCAATCAACTTTATTCAACCTCATTTTAGAGCTGATTCCTAGGCCTGAAAAAGGTCATTAATTACTTTTCGCCTCTGCAGAACAACTATGTGGATTTAAAGAGCAGCAAAACACATTTTAAAAAATGCTTTTCACTGTGCCACTCTATTGGCCACTGCCGGGGAGCTGTGGTCAACTGCTGCTAGTCATTGAGGACCGTTAGCTGCTAAATACAGTGTTTCTTTAAAACGCCTCCTTTGAGTCAATATTGTGCTTTCTAGTAAACTCACCCAAGTCCTACACTTATTCTTACCCTTTCCATTGCTTTTACAGTGAGGGTTAATGTTGTTGTTTGCTTTGAAGCCTTGAACGAGATTAGTAGTTGTGTTGTGGGACCAGGTATAGATATGGGGCTCACTGGGCCATCACCAATAATAGAATGGGGGCAGGAGGACAGAACAGTAAAGTAACTAGAAGGTTGGAGATGAGTTCCTAATGTAAAACAAAGTGCACTTTGGAGTGATTTTTTAAAAAGTCATATAGAATAATTTGAATCTAGAAGTAATAGTAGTAGTGAGCCACAGGGGGATTTGCAAGAGCAAAAAAACAATCTTTGTTAGCAAAAAAAGAAAAAAAAGAAAGAAAAAAAGGCTTTGTACCTGATAGTAGATTGTGTGAAACTGTATGGGCAATAAGACACAATTTTCACCTCTTCATGAAACCAGCAAAAATATATTGTAAATTTTACCTGTTTGGCAAGCAGTGTGAATTTTTTCACACAGCTTTGTGCTTCACTACAGTATCATGTGTATGTTGTGACTTACCTGTTCCCAAAAGAGGAAGTATTAATCAAACCAACTGACTGTGACAGTTCTGAGACATCCTAATTCAAAAGTTTTATAAAATGAAGAGGAACAACATTTTGTAGGCACTGGGAATCTCTAGCTTATCTGGGCATCTCTTGAGCCTTTGAACAATTAGTTGATGGGCACCTTTCTTTTAATATCAAATGTTTTCTCATGTTGTGATAGGTGTGATATCACTTAAACGTTGCCTCCCTGGTTGCTTTTTGGGGCAAGCACTATCTCTTACCATATTGCTGTATGATGTGTAGCACCACGAGGCCCCGGTCTTGACAGGAAGCACTACTGGTATATAAATAAATAATTCAATATTACTACTCATTGGACAAAAAATACTCTTATTAAGTGAACAAACTAAGCCAGGTTAGCCTGACTAATATAATATACAAATATTGTATATTAGATCAATATATTTCATCCAGATGTAATCTAAATACCTGAGATATACATTGTTTATTTTTGTACTGTTTATTGAACATAATGGGCTATATGATCCAAACACAGGAGCTGAGGCTGTGCTGCATGAAACAGGTATCATGATACACACTTTACTGTGATTCTTGAGTGAATTTCTATGTTGCTGTAAATTGGTCCCTCCAAGTGGTGGAGCCATCTCTGTCATAAACTAGAGCCAAACTCCTCATATTCCAGCCAAGGGTTCCCCTCCCTGCTTTTAGACAAGCTGTGTGCCAACTCTGGACCAATGTGAAATTATGCAGTTCTTCACCAGACAGTCAAGGAGGTTAGGAGAAATGCCCTAATAGACTTGAGAGCTCTGCTACCCCTGGCGACTCATACATACCTCCACTCTCCTTAACACCCCCATAGCTCGTGGCCTGCTGTCCCTCCAACTTACCTCTGCTTCCTCCCCTTTCTCCTCCCAGATTAACATTAACTTTGAAAAGTCATGGAAGATGGGAGAGATGCCAGAAGACTGGAAAAGGGCAAATATAATGCCAATCTATAAAAAGAGAAATAAGGACAACGTGGGGAATTACAGACCAGTCAGCTTAACTTCTGTACCTGGAAAGCTAATGGAGCAAATAATTACACAATCCATTTGCAAACATCTAGAAAATAATAAGGTGATAAGTAACAGTCAGTGTGGATTTGTCAAGAACACATCTTGTCAAACCAATCTGATAGCTTTCTTTGACAGGGTAACAAGCCTTGTGGATGGGGGGAAGTGGTAGATGTGTAATATCTTGACTTTAGTAAAGCTTTTGATACTGTCTCACATGACCTTCTCATAAACAAACTAGAGAAATGCAACCTAGATAGAGCTACTATAAGGTGGGTGCATATCTGGTTGGAAAGCCATTCCCAGAGAGTAGTTATCAGTGGTTCACAGTCATGCTGGAAGGGTATAACGAGTGGAGTCCCACAGGAATCGGTTCTGGGTCCGGTTCTGTTCAATATCTTCATCAATGATTTAGATAATGGCATAATGAGTATACTTATAATGTTTGCCGATGATACCAAGCTGGGAAGGGTTACAAGTGCTTTGGAGGATAAGATTAAAATTCAAAATGATCTGGACAAACTGGAGAAATGATCTAAAGTAAATAGGATGAAATTTAATAAGGATAAATGCAAAGTACTCCATTTAGGAAGGAACAGTCAGTTGCAAACATGCAAAATGGGAAATGACTGCCTAGGAAAGAGTATTGTGGAAAGGGATCAGGGGATCATAGTGGACCACAAGCTAAATATAAGTCAACAGTGTAACACTGTTGCAAAAAAACCGAACATCATTCTGGGATGTATTAGCAGGAGCGTTGTAATATTTAGTCCTGCCATGAGTGCAGGAGACTGGACTACATGACCTCTCGAGGTCCCTTCCAGTCCAATGATTCTATGATTAGCCATTGTCAACAAAGAAAAGTAGGATAGGGTAGGGGCATAGGGAGAATGAAGAAATGCAGTGGTTTGGTACAGTCTAGGGGCAGTGGAGGTATCCAGATAGAAGCAAGAAGAGAGAGATTTAGGGTTTATGCTGGGAGAATCATGATGCGAGCAGAAGCATAGCTTAGAAGATCTCCATATTGATGAACCCTATATGGTTGTCAAAAAGAAACTTCGGGTATGTCTAGACTATGGGATTAATACAATTTTACAGAATTTGATTTTTGGCAACAGATTGTATAAAGTCGAGTGAATGTGGCCACACTAAGCACATTAATTTGGCGGAGTGCATCCATAGTACTGAGGCTAGCATTGACTTCCGGAGTGTTGCACTATGGGTAGATATCCCATAGCTATCCCATAGTTCCCGCAGTCTCCCCCAGCCATTGGAATTCTAGGTTGAGATCCCAATGCCTGATCGGGCAAAAAACATTGTCGTGGGTGGTTCTGGGTACATGTCATCAGGTCCCCCTCTCCTTCTCTCTCTCCCTGAAAGCAATGGCAGACAACTGTTTCACACCTTCTTTCCTGGGTTACCTGTGCAGACGCCATACCATGGCAAGCATGGAGCAAGCACAGCTGACAGTCACCATAAGTCTCCTGGGTGCTGGCAGATGTGGGACTGCATTGCTACACAGCAGCAGCTCATTGCCTTTTGGCAGCAGATGGTGCATTAGGACTGAAAGCCATCATCATCATACAGAGATGGGAGTGACTCAGCCAGGTCATTTCCCAAGCACCCAGGAGACGATGAGAACTAGCAGTCATAATGCAGCATCTTCTGCTAAGCACCCAGGAGATGACAATGGCTAGCAGTCATACTGCACTGTCTGCTGCCAGCCTAAGATGTAAAAGATAGCTGTAGTGGATCAAAACAAGAAATAGACCAGATTTGTTTTGTATTCATTTGCTTCCCCCTCCCTCCATGAAATCAACAGTCTGCTAAACCCAGGCTTTTGAGTTCAATCCTTGAGGGAGCCATTCTGTGTAATAGTTGTTTGTGTTTCTCCTTGATGCAAATCCTACGCCTTTGTGGATTTTAATTCCCTGTAAGCCATTTCATCAGTCGCCCCTCCCTCCATCAGAGCAACAGCAGACAATCGTTTCGCGCCTTTTTTCAATGCAGACGCCATACCATGGCAAGCATGGAGCCCGCTCATCTCAACACAGCAGTCATGATCATTGTAAACACCTTGTGCATTATCGTGCTGAACCTGAACCTGGAAAACCAGATGAGGAGGAGGTGATGGCAGCGTGGCGACGAGAATGATGAGGACATGGACACAGAATTCTCTCAAACTGCAGGCCCCGGCGCTTTGGAGATCATGGTATTAATGGGGCGGATTCATGCTGTGGAACACTGATTCTGGGCCTGGGAAACAAGCACAGGCTGGTGGGAATGCATAGTGTTGCAGGTGTAGGATGATTCCCAGTGGCTGCGTTCCCAGGAAAACTTTTGCATGCAGTTTTCATGGAACTTTGTGACTTGCTTTCCCTGCCCGTGAAGCGCCAGAATACCAAGATGAGAGCAGCCCTCACAGCCAGCGGTGGCAATAGCCTGTGGAAGCTTGCAAGTGCCAGACAGGTCGGGCATCAATTTGGGAGCTGGCAAATCTCTCAGTGGTGCTGTAGCAAACGCATCAAAGAGCTGGATCAAGGGTAGTGACAACTGGGAATTTGCACCAACATCAACGGATGGCTTTGATGCAATGCCCTAACTGTGGAAAGGAACCCATATCCATCTTGGCCACCGGAGCACCAAGCCAGCGCATAAACATCTTTTCAGGGTGCTGCAAGCACTGGTCTGGTACAAGAATTTTTCACCAACATCAATGTGGAAGGGCTGGAAAGTTGACTTCGATCCAGACCTGAAAAAGCTGCAGGAAGGACTTTCTTCCCAGGACCAGAAATAACCATTGGGGATGTTGAAATGCCTATAGTTATCCTTGGGGACCCAGCCTACCCTTAATGCCATGGCTCATGAAGCCATACACAGGCAGCCTGGACAGTAGTCAGGAGCTGTTTCATCTACAGGCTGAGCAAGTGCAGAATGGTGGTAGAATGTGCTTTTGGACATTTAAAGGGTCGCTGGCATATTTTACTGACTTGCTCAGACCTCAGCCAAACCAACATGCCCATTGTTATTGCTGCTTGCTGTGTGCTCCACAATATCTGTGAGAGTAAGGGGGAGACGTTTATGTCAGGGTGGGAGGCTGAGGAAAATTGCCTGGCCACTGATTACGTGCAGCCAGACACCAGACCAATTAGAAGAGCACACCAGGAAGCACTGCGCATCAGAGAAGCTTTGAAAACTAGTTTCATGACTGGCCAGGCTACGGTGTGAAAGTTCTGTTTGTTTCTCCTTGATAAAAACCTGCCCCCTTGATTGACTCATTCCCTGTAAGCAACCCACCCTCCCCCTTCAATCACAGCTTGCTTACAAAGGAAATAAAGTCACTATTGTTTAAAAACCATGTATTCTTTATTAATTGATTATAAAAATAAGGAGAGAACTGACAAGGTAGCCCAGGTAGGGTGTGGGAGAAGGTGAGGAGGGAAGGAAAAGGCCACTTCAAAACTTGTTGAATGACAGCCTTCTGTTGCTTGGGCTGTCCACTGGGGTGGAGTGGCAGGGTGCACGGAGCCTCCCCCCCAACCCTCGTGTTCTTGGGCGTCTGGGTGAGGAGGCTATGGAACATGGTGAGAGGGGAGGGTGGTTATACAGGGGCTGTAGCGGCACTCTGTGATCCTGCTGCCATTCCTGAAGCTCCACCGGATGCTAAAGCATGTCCGTTTGATCCTGCAGTAGCCCCAGAGTTGCATCCTGCCTCCTCTGATCTTCCTATTGCCACCTCTCATCTCGAGTATCCCTCCCGTCCTCATGTTCATCCCTCCTGTCCTCACATTCATTGGCCACTTCCACTCTTTCAGATGAGCTCTTTCATTGTGGGTTAACTTCACATTTCAACTCCCGTGAGTTTTTTTTTCCGCCTTATCTGAGATAGCCTTCGGGATGATAGAGGGAGGCTTGAAAAATTTACAGCTGCGGGAGGGGAAAAAGGGAGAGAAGTATTTAAAAAGATACATTTTACAGTACAATGGGTATACTCTTTCATGGTGAACAACACTATCCACATTACGTAGCACATGTGATTTGAGTAGAAGGTCACATTTTGCATCTTAATATTGAGAGCCTGCGGCTTTGGTGTTAGAGATCACAGCCACAGGGCTGGGCAACAGAATTCGGCTTGCATGCGGCTATTGTAAGCCCTTGTCTTTTGGCTTCTGCAACCTTTATAAAAGCAGCACCCTCCTTTCCCATACCAAGCAAAGCCCATTGATGCTGTGGTTTTCATGTAAACATGCAGCAGCAGAAACCAAACAAAACTCCTCCTCCCCCATCCAATTCTCTAGGATGATCGCTTTACCCCACCCCCCACCACATGGCTGGTATCAGGGAAGATCCCTTCTAGCCAAACGTGAACAGCTGAGTGCCAATGCTCCCCCCTCCCCCGCAATGCTTGGCTAACTGTGGGGAGGATTTCTTTTCAGCCACAGGCAAACAGCCCAGTAGGAACGGGCACCTCTGAATGTCCCCTTAATTAAATTCCCCTATTTCAACTAGGTTACCATGACCAATATCACTCTCACACAGCGAGATAAAGAATGGATGTTGCTTGAATGCCAGCAAACACTGGGACCGTACGCTGCCAGGCTTTGTCATGCAATGATACCAGATTACTTGCTACTAGCATGGCGTGGTCAAGTGTCCTACCATGGAGGATGGAATAAGGCTGCCCTCCCCAGAAACCTTCTGCAAAGGCTTTTGGAGTACCTCCAGGAGAGCTTCATGGAGATGTCCCTGGAGGATTTCCGTTCCATCCCCAGACATGTTAACAGACTTTTCCAGTAGCTGTACTGGCTGCAAATGCATCCCAAGTCCTCAGGGCAAATTAATCATTAAAAAAGTTTGCTTTTAAACCAAGTGTAATATTTTGAAAGGTACACTCACCAGAGGTCCCTTCCATGGCTTCATGGTCCAGGATACCGCCTTGGGAGGGTTGGGAGGCTACTTCAGTCAAGCTGAGAAAAAGATCCTGGCTGTTGGGGAGAATAGTGTGCTGCGTACTCTCCGCAAGCTTGTCATCCTCTTCCTCCTCCTCTTCTCCATCCCCAAAATCCTCAGACATGTCTGAGAGTACCAGCTCCTCAGAATCCATGGTCAGGGGTGGGGTAGTGGTGGCGGCCCCCCCCAGAATTGCATGCAGCTCAGCGTAGAAGCGGCATGTCTGCGGCTCTGCCCCGGAGCATCCATTTGCTTCGTTGGTTTTCTGGTACGCTTGTCTGAGCTCCTTAACTTTCACGCAGCACTGTAGTGAGTCCCTATTGTGGCTTCTCTCCATCATGCCCTTGGAGACTTTTTCAAATGTTTTGGCGTTTCATCTTTTGGAATGTAGTTCTCCTAGCATGGAATTATCGCCGATCAGATCCAGTACCTCCCATACATTCCATGATGGAGCTCTTTTTCGATTCTCAGACTGCATGGTTACCTGTGCTGATAAGCTCTGCATGGTCACCTGTGCTGATCAGCTCTCCACACTGGGCAAACAGGAAATGAAATTCAAAAGTTTTCGGGGCTTTTCCTGTTTACCTGCCTGCTGCAGTGCTTCCGATTCAATTGGCCTGTCAAGAAGGTCACAATGATGCATTGTGGGATAGCTCCCGAGAGCCAATATCTTGTCAAATGTGTGTCCACTCTACCCTATTCAAACCAGCAATGTCGATTTCAGCACTACTCCCCTCATCAGGAAGGAGTACAGAAATTGATTTTAAGAGCCCTTTATGTCGAAGTAATGGCTTTGTTGTGTGGATGGTTGCAGGGTTAATTTGATTTAACACTGCTAAATTTGACCTAAACTCGTGGTGTAGACCAGGCCTTCATTACGGATCTATTCCTTCCCTTCTGAGGTCCTGGGAAAGGAGAGGAGAAGGGCTCTGGAGAGAAGGGGGAATCTGAAAGCGGCATACCAGAATGGGGTTGGGCTGGGAGACTCTCCACTGTCTCTTTGGCTCTTGCTATGTGACTTCAGCTCTGCTGTCATATAGAGTGACCTGTGTGCTAGTCTAATGGCACTGTTTTTTTCACTCACCTTATGGATAGATAATAAAAGAAGAGCACCTGTAACTTGAGGACTGCCCACCCAACATCACCTTTCTCTGACCAAGCCCCTTGTCTTTCCTATGGTTCCTGCTGCAATGGCCGGTAGTGTAGATCATGCTACTGGTGCTCACAGGGAAACAGATAGGCCAGTTCATAAGGTTAGGATACTTAGGTGAGGCTTCAAGCAAGTTTATATCAGTGAAGTGGGGTAAACTGACAGTAATGTACTCAAGAATCTGTCTCTGTACCTATGTCATGATGGATCATTTTCATTCCTGTTTTCTGAATTCTGTAAAATAAGTTTGAAACTAAATTGCATGAGAAAACAGTGTATAAAACTATTTCCCACCAGATCTCCTTCAAAAACACCTACTATCTTTGAATGGGCCCACTCCCTCAGAGTGAAGTCAACCAAGCTCTTTAAATAGCATTTGATTGGCCATTTGTGTGCACACATACCTGATTTGCAAACCGACACCAGATATTATTTGCATGCAGATGTATGCAAGCAATTGAGTCATGAACTTTGAAACTCTGGCCCTTAATTTTTTTACTCAGGTTCACATGCATTGCCAATAAGTCTGTTCACTACAGTATCATTATGCTAAAAGCCCCCCAAAACTCTCTCCAATCCCAGTTCCCATTTTCATGTTACCTCCTGAATCCTGGCATCACTTGCCTGTGCTTTGTATTAGTGCTGCTGCCAATTGTTATTACATCCTTCCATGTCACTTCTCACTTGCTGTGTTCTGATTAGCTTTTGAGGGATCGAGTAAACAGTGATCCTATCATTTTCCCAGCTTCTAACCAGACTAAGAACAGTTTCCTTACAGTCCATAGCTAGCTCTTTTAGACTATCAAGGCCTGGTCTACACTACGCGTTTGAACCAATTTTAGCAGCGTTAAACCTATTTAACGGCACACCCATCCACACTACGAGGCCCTTTATATCGATATAAAGGGCTCCTTAAATCGATTTCTGTACTCCTCCCCAACGAGAGGATTAGCGCTAAAATCGGCCATATCGGATTAGGGGTTAGTAAATGGGCCGCAAATTCAATGGTATTTGGGCCCTCCGGATGTAGTCCCACAGTGCAGCCAACTGTGACTGCTTTTGGACAGCAAATCTGAAACTCGAGGCAGTGGCCAAGGTAAACAGGAACAGCCCCGCGAAATTTTGAATTACATTTCCTGTTGCCCAGCGTGAGCTCTGATACCAGTGCACGGTGGCAATGCGTCCCTGTGACGAGCGTTACGGAAAGCCAAAGAATCAAATGGCTGCTCATGGAGGAGGGAGGTGGCCATAGCCACCAAGCAGGCCAATTTATTCTTTGGGGCTTTCCTTACGCTCGTCCACAGCACATGTGCTGGGAGGCTCTTGGTAATCTCGTAGGCGCTGCGGATCTTCAGTGTTGTTGTTCATAACTGCCCCATTGCTCAGCTCGCTAGGCAAGCGACGTGCTTAACCCAGAACCCAAGTAACTAATGACATCATTGCCTGACGCTCCAGTGCCTGTAGGATAATTCCACACACATGTCCGACGTGGTCGAGGGTTTAGTCGAGTCAATATACTCCCCTCTCCCCACCATGTGAAAGAAAAGGGAAGAAATCGTTCTTGACTTATTTTCAATGTCACCCTATTTCTACTGAACTGCTGCGGGTAAGAAGCGATGCTGCAGCAGTTTAAAGAGCCAGATCCACTCTTCTCCCTATCCCGGTGCGCAGACGGTACCAATATGACTGCTAGTCGTGTCGCACGAATGCAGCCAGATGAGTGGTTCGGCGGCTGGCCTCAGGTGAGGGGGCCCCTTGGGGGGGGGAGCCCGGGAGTGCCTGTGGGGAAATATGAGGAAGGATTCCTGGTCATTCCCAGGTAGATGTACAGAACGGGCTTGTGGTAACTTCTCATCATAGCACCGGGGCTGAGCTCCATCAGCCCGCCTCCGCTCTTCATGTGTAAAGAAAAGATTCTGTAGCGCCTGGGACTATCATAGAGTCAGGATGCTGGGCTCCCTCTCCCCCGCACCGCCTTAATGTTCTGCCTGAGACGTCATCAGCAGCAGGAGGCTGCCTCCCCTTCATTTTATCTCACTAACAAGTCACTGTTTCTTATTCCTGAACTTGGCTTTATAATTTCATGACACAAATGGGGGGACACTGCCACGCTGCCCGTAGCCCAGGAAGTTGGAGGAGGAAGCAACGGGTGGGTTGTTGCAGGGCAACCCCCGTGAATCTCATGCAGCTCGTCATTTGCGGGATCTGACATGGAGCAGCTGTGCTGTCTGATACACTGGTTCTCTATACACTTGCCCCATATTCTAGGCAGGACTGACTCTATTTTTAGATGCCATAAAGGAGGGATTGACTCGGGAGTCATTCCCAGTTTTGCCTGTGCGCCCCCGGGCCGATCTCAGCCAGGGGCACCATGATAGCAGCAGACGGTACAGAATGACTGAAAACGTCTCTGCTACATGCAAAGCAAACAAATGCTCCTGTGTAGCGCTGCAGTAACGCCTCTGTCAGCAGCATCCAGTACACATACGGTACAGTAAAAAAAATGCTGAATGGGCTTCATGGTTCCGTGCTATGGCGTCTGCCAGGCAATCCAGGAAAAGGGCGTGAAATGATTGTCTGCTATCGTTTTCCAGAGGAAGGAATGCGTGACAACATTTACCCAGAACACCCGTGACAATGATTTTTGCCCCCATCAGGCACTGGATCTTAACCCAGAATTCCAGGCGGGGGTGACTGTGGAACTATGGGATAGCTACGGAAAAGCTACCCACCGTGCAACGCTCCGGAAATCGACGCTAGCCTCAGACCATGGACGCACACTGCTGAATTAATGTGCTTAGTGTGGCCGTGTGCACTCAACTTTATACAATCTGTTTTACAAAACCGATTTATGTAAAATCAGACTAATCCCATAGTGTAGACGTATCCTAAGTATCAAACACTGGTTTATAACATTCTGCAAACACAGTTGGAGATTAGCACTTTCCAGAATTGTTTTGCTCCTCTTTAGACTATGGGGTCATTTATACTATGTGTAATCACAATAGCTTCTTGAAATATTTTGTTCAGAAACGTTTTTGTGTGTGAAAAAAATGCCTTTTTTAAAAAACAAAAAGTTGTCTGGAAAAATTTCATTTTCTCAAAAATTTTCTTTTTCTCAAAAATAACACATATATGTGTGTATACATATATTTGTGTGTGTGTGTGTGTTATTTTGGGGGAAAAGAACATTTTATATATAAATAAAGAAAAAAATCCAGTTTTGGAAACATTTTCTGGATTTTTTTTCTTCCCACTTTTTGTCCTTCCTTCCTTTCTCTCCCTTCTTTTCCCTTTCCTTGGCCATTTTCTATGTTGCCATTGAAAAATAGCATAACATCATTGTCTAGGTCTGGAAAATTACCAGCTTTGGATGTGCTCAGATCTGGCCCAACTTAATTAAATAATGCCACATGGAGGTGATAACAATAAGGAAATCCACTTCTCATATCTGTGGTTTGTTGAGCTGCCCTGGATCGCAGTTAATATGGCTTCTGTTTGAACACTCTACTCTGAACAGAGTGAAGGAAGGGGGGATTTGGAAAAGAACATCTTGTGAAATATAAATTCCAGTATTCATCTTCAGAAAAAACAGTCTGCCATTGTTTTATGTTTGCATGTGTTCTTACTAAACAGCTGAATGCTGATATAATATAAGACTTTTGCTAGGCCTTTTGCAGAGTTCATTTTGGATTATATTTTACTAAAAGAAAAAACCCACCCCAAACAAAATTCATAAACAAGTTTCCTCACCCAGAAACAACTTGTACATTTAAACATTTTTGGATTTAATGTTCATTTCTTGTCTCAAACACTATTACTACATTTTCCTGTAGCTCAGATCAAGGAACAGACTTTCATCAAACAGTTTTTGAAGCTCCCAGGAACGTTGACTCCACTGGCTTTTTCTGCTGAGATTTTTATAGTAATTATTATAAAAAATCTGAAGCTGTTTCTAGTTATAACATCTATTTTCTGACAAAATCAGATGTTTAACATTTCAATTATTTCCCCTCATATTGGTTAGCTATTAATATTTTCTCTCCATTGTTGTTCAACTGTTTAAAGACTTTAAGTTCAAAATATAAAGCTTGTTCCCAAGAAACGTGCAAAATATGTAACATTTCTTTTCTCGGGTAGAATAGCAGAAATGATCTCAGAAAATGAGTGGGCCCTAATTATGGGATTTCTGGAGTGCAAGAGGCACAGGCTCTAAAATATATTCACAATAAGCTTGTGTGTAGTCAGAACCAGATAAGATTTATAATCTTGAAAATCTAATGCAGTCTGGTTAAGGGAGGACCTTGTGCCAAAAGATGAATTTTAGAAGAAATCTGTATTTGCTCAAGGCAATGTTCTGAAAGTTCACCAAGAAAGGAAAGAATACTGCTGCGTGTGCAAAATAAATCAGTTTTCAAACAAGTATTTTAGTCAGTTGGCATCTCTCAGATAGCAGTAGGCAGTGGTGGTATGAGCAAAGGGTTTTCCCACAGTGGAAAAAAAGAAAATAACAATGAAATACCATACTTGCTCTAAAAGAGAGCCTATTAAACCCAACTATAAAATAAGAACTGAAACTAGAATTAATAACATATCGGACACTTTTTCAAACACGTAGTGACACACACACACACATGCAGTTTATAACTGTGAACCAAGTAACAAAATAAATTGACACCTGGCATTTAAACCACTAGAAAACGAAGTATTGTAATTATCATCTTTATATTGACCCAAATTTTGCATTCAGATACACATGTGCACTGAAGTGAATGGGAGTTGTAGGAATTTATCTGCAGGCAGAATTTGGCTATTGGTAGCAATAACTCAACAAAGTGATCCCAAGTGAACAAAGAAAGTTAACCTTCACTAACAAAGCAGAGTAACAGGCTATTAGAATGCATACTTCCTGGTGCATAATAGTACAGATACATGATGTGCATGATAATAATCAACAGGAAATTCCTCATTATCATATGGATTTCTAACCACTAAATACATTAGTGTAAGTGAACTTAAAGTTAAGAGCTAGTAATGTCAAAATATCAAGTGTCATGAATTGCAATGTATTGATAACTGACTTTTTAGTTATTAATTAGGTGAGATCTCCCACTAGGCAATGCGGCATTTAGGAGACTGGATCTTGAAAAGATGTAATTCTGCTTAGAAATTGTATCTGTTTGATGTGGCTGTTCCTGATTTTTATTTAATCAAATACAATAAGATTGCATGGAATGCAAACGCTTACTAAAGCTTTGGTTTTCACAGGCAAAGTTTTAATCCCTATTGAAGTTCTCTGATCATTCTAGGACTTAATTCTCCCCTTGTTTACTTGAGTTGAAATCAAGAGAAATTCCAGTGAAGTCAATCAAATTAATTGGTGTAATGGGATAACCAGGTTTCTAATCTCATTCTGACGTCCACAGAAAGATCTCCTTATACTGCCATCAATACTGTGGCTATAAGCACCAAGAACCAATTTCCAGCACTGCTGCTCCTATTTATTTTCGCTTTGTCTTTCTGCTTAGTCCATAAGTAACACTGGGATTGTACACACTGCCGGGGGCAAGGGAAGAAACGGATGCAGTGGGAATACCAATGGCAGGTGCAATTTATGTGCATTGTGGAAGGAAATGCTACCAGGGCTGCCATTTCTGCATCTTTCCTATTTATTCTGAAGCACTGGCAGTTTTGTTTATTTTTGGGGATGTAGTGATTTTTGGAACACGTACCCACCCTCTTCCATTGATACATTCCATTTTGTGTGGATTCAGTTCCTTTTAGTCACTTGTTCTATGTTGTCTAAATCCCAGGATGTAAACTCATGAAGGCATAGACTATCATTGGGTTGATTGGTTGTACAATTCCTCTCACAATGGTCCATGACGGGGGTCCTTAAACAATATTAATAATTTTAATAGTTAATCTGCTACTATGAGACATATAAACTCAAAATTCTAATCATGTATATAAACACTCCAGAAAAACTGAAAGAAGCAAATAGGTTACTTGATTGATTCTGTTTCAGATTAAATCAAATATATATATTTTTCTCCAAAGCCCATGCTCCATCCTTATCTTCCAAGGTCTTCCCCTATAAACAGTGAATAGTGCTGATTACGTGGGTATAATCCAATGAGAGACCAATTAACATGGCATGTTTTATATGAACTTTGACCTTCTAAGCATCTCACTGAGATGCTTTATTTCCACTTTTACTTTATATCCAGTGAAAAAACCCTCTGTTTTTTGGCTGAAGTAAAAGTCATGAAAGCAGTGTTTGTTATATAGGGGATTTCTTCCCCATTTTTATGAAGAGTGCAAAAAGAGGTAAATTTGGGGATGCTTTCATTAAGAGCCAATCTTAGAGGAACTTGAAAGGAGTTTGACACAGTAGTAGCCATATAGCATGGGTCACTCAAAGGCACAGACTTTCATCTTTGACTCTCCTATGGGGCATCTTAATTTGGTTTTATTTTGGGCACTATCAAAGATCTGTGGAAACTCTAAGCACAGTGACAGTTGCACTTTGTAAACATCATGGTAGCTGAAATCACAATTCGTGGTTTATCGCATCTTTGAGGATCATTTAAGGGGAAAGAATGAAAAAAATTATATTAAAAAAAATCTCTTAGTGTGAGTGTCAGGTGTAATAGAAATGCTAGTGAACAAATGAACTAAAAATGATTAGTAAAAGTGATATTCAAAAGTGACTGTAATATAATACTTATTTTTATTATTATGTTATTTCTTACTTATATAGAAATAACTGTGGATAGGGGTCACTTTCTTGTTGAAGTTGTTTTAATCCCTTACAAAGGCAGAGAAGACATCTCCCCTGGGACTGATTTACAAAAGAAGTCAATGGGAGTATTGCTTAAATTATCAGAGGGGTAGCCATGTTAGTCTGGATCTGTAAAAACAGCAAAGAGTCCTGTGGCGCCTTATAGACTAACAGACGTATTGGAGCATGAGCTTCTGTGGGTGAATACCCACTTTGTCGGATGCATGACATCTGATGAAGTGGGTATTCACCCACAAAAGCTCATGCTGCAAAACGTCTATTAGTCTGTAAGGTGCCACAGGACTCTTTGCTGCTTTTGCTTAAATTAAATACCTTTGAGGATCTGGGCATGTGCAAAATGGGGATATCAATACCTAATTTCTCCCATCCTTTGTATTTTTTGTCTATTTAAAGCTCAATTCAGAAAAATCAATGGGTCTATTCACATATTTACAATTTAGGCATATACTCTCCTGAATCAGGGCCTCTGGGACAAGCAGAAACTGTCTGTGTTTGTAGCACACTTGGCACAATGGGACCAGAGTTTCAGTAGGGACATCCAGGCACTATTGTATTAATTAATTAATTATATGCAAACATATGTAAAATAGGGTGACCAGACAGCAAGTGTAAAATCGGGACAAGTGGTAGGGGGTAATAGGACCCTATATAAGACAAAGCCCCAAATATTGTCATTATCCCTATAAAATTGGGACATCTGGTCACTCTAATACAAAAGGACAACCAAGAGCTCAAGATTTCAATGGAGCTAGTCCTGTGCTTAAAGTTAAGCATGTGCCTAAGTGCTTTGCTGGATCAGAGCCCAAAGGAGTTCCACAGAGGGCTATTTAACAGTCATGCTTATGTTTTCTAAGGTTGCATAACAGTGGATCACAAGCTTACAGACTTCAGCCTTCAAGATACAGTTCTATTCTCGAAGGGCACTAGTCTGGGATTCCCTGTCTCTGAAATATGCTTTTATAAACTGGTAATAGTAGCATCTTTTGTGATATTATTAATTATGCATCGTCCATCTAGGACAAAGGATTGCACATTTTTTGAAATTTCCAAAATATGTTGCCATTTTTTCCTCTCAGCATATAGAAACAATTCATCATTTATTGCTGCTTTGAAACAATGTACTTTCAGAATAATTCCAAAACTGTACTTTCCATTTCTTTTGTGTTATAGTAAACTTTTTGTCATGAGGGTTGTAAACAGGAATTATTATCTTTCACCATTAAAATTCAAGCTTTCGCATCAACCTTTCTGTTTCCTAATTACATAAGGAAGATGGCTTTTTATCCAAGTGTTTTATTTATGAATAACATCTTTGTGTGGCTTCAGTGGACAAGTTATATTGCTCCTGACATCAGGTAGCAGCAAATTAGCTTTCAATTTAGTCTCATTCTAGTCAACATGAGATTTACTTAGTCAGCATCTCTGAAATCAGAGCAAAAATAAGTCTCCAGGGATTTGAGTAATTTAGTATCTGAAACACAGGATGGAACACCGAGTGGTTTTTAACATCCTGCAGCTCTTGTTTAGATGTTCAACATGCATATGAGGTGACTAGAGAAAACAGTGAAATGGTTTGAGGCTGTGATATGGGGATGGACCCAGCTTTGTCTACATTTCATAAGACCCAGGTGCTGTTGCTGATTGATTTACCCAGTGTCTGACTATGACTGGAGTTTCGATATGGACTAGCTCGCTGAGATTTTCATCCATTTATGACTGCTGATAGGCAGAAGTAGCAGAAATTATATCTGCCCCCTTGATTGAGGAGGCTTGCCCACTATTTGTTGGTTAAGTTTGCTCCGTGAGAGTCTTTACTGGATTCCCTGGATGCTTCTAGATGTCCAATTAGCAGCTGTGTCCATGAGTGTTTTATCTGAACTTGGCAAGAAATTTGTAACTTATTCTTTTGGATATGGACACGACCCCCTTGTCACTTCAGGAATGAGTTACTGCAATGCACTGTGCATGAAACTACTCTAGAAGGTTTTTAGAAATTTGTGCTAGTGCACAATGTACTAGCCTGCTCCCTTAATGGTGCTCATAAGAAGCACATTACACTAGTTCTCCATGATCTGCACTGACTTCCAGTTAATTTCCAGGAGCTGGTTAAGAGGTTGTTTTTGACCTTTAAACCCCTAACTGTTATGGGTCTTTGTTACCTAAGAAATTGAATCATTCTGTGTGTGCCAATAAATGTATTATGATCAGCAGAGGCCCTCAAGCTTACAGTCTGTTTGTTAAATGATGGTGGAGTGGAACTGGTGTGAATATGTTTCACCAGGGTGACAGGTGTGAGGGGTCCTTGACTTCCTTTAATTTCCCAGAGCCAGATATACTGCAAGACCTATCTGATTTCCCAGGTTTCCGTACAAAGGGCTGGCTTGCATTGGGGCATACAGTGGGTAAAGAGGAAGGTTTTACTTATGAATTCAGGGATTTCTTAGGAATTCTTTTTTGGACCTTGATGCAACAGAATATTCTGTATTTTTTGATGATAGTTCTGGTACCTACAATTTTAGATATGTGCCATTTATAAAAGGAAATAAACAAGCAAGTCATTTAAATACATTTCCTGTATTTTTCCCCTCATGCCTGAAAGATTGTTTTTACTTCATTCAGGCAGATGCAGATAAATCACATCTATTTATTGGACCCCATTTGGCGAGAAAGAGCTTGAAGTAACTTTCTGGAGAAACCTCAATGTTCTTGTGAAGATTGGAAGTTGAGCAAAATTTATCAAACTTCCTAAGGTAAGAGGAAGAATAACCATAGCAACAAAACAAACAAATATAAAACCATATGAATACTATTACTACACAAAGAAGAATCTTGATGAAATGTGAATCACAATCCAGGGCAGCTTGCACTGAGTTTTACTGGTATGATAGGTATGCTTCATTGTTTATTAGCCAAGGGTAAAAATAAAAAAAACCTGAGGTGAACTATAGGGAATTAAACTCACTCTTAAATAGAGTTGCTCAAATAAGGATGTAATTTAGATTTGATTAAGTGATTATATGTTATTTTAAATTCTATTTTTACAAGAATATTTTTAATGAAATGTATAATCTAATTAATAAAATACTTGTGTCCATTAAACATTTGTTGAAATTCAGTGGATATTCTTCTTGACTAATAAGCAACAATTTGTGAAACTAATTATTATGTGCGACAAGAGAAGAATTACAGTCCAGAAAAAGATGGAAACCATATGAAACCCATAATAACATAAACACAGATGTATACACAGAACAGTCTCCCAAACAACTATTCATGTTTTAAACTTAGTCTTGAATTTGTTGGCTAAGATTTTCAACAGTGACTTGTGACTTTGGGTGACTCAATTGTTTGATGCACAGTCTGAGACATCTAAAAGGGGCTTGATTTTCAGAGAATCTGAACTCTAGGCCCTTTTCAAGACTCTCAAGACAAGCCCCCCGGAGTGAATGCACGTAGCATCACCAATCATTTTTGAAAATCCTGACCATAATGTATTTATTCTGGCCACAATCCCAATTTAATGCCACTAGAGAGTCCAAGAAAGAGACAGCACAATATGTTCAAACTCTAGCGAGGAAAGAAAAATATTTGTTTCTTTAAGTGAGTTTTGTGATTTCAAGGTACTGAACTGGCATCCCTAAAAATCAAAATTGTGAGCAACAAAAGAAGATAGAGCACAGGTAATGATGGTACAAATTTTGCCACACTCTCCAATGCTGTATCTCAACCATGAATTGTTGGAACCAGCTTTGTTTAACTTTCAGTGCTTAGCCAGTCCTTCGTCTTTCTGCTGAGATTGCCAAGGAGGGTGCCAAGTTTGATGTGGACGCCCAACATGAATTAGACTGCGGGCTTGTCTACACAAACACTTAGTTTGTGGCAAGTTGTAGTATAAATCTACCTTGCCCTAGCCTGCTACGCAAAAAGTCTCTGAGTGGATCCTGCTGCTGTGCAGTAAAAGTCCCCTAGTGCATCTGAATCTGCTCCCATTTCAAAGTAGGATAGATCAAAGCACATTGTGAAATTTTTAGTGCATGGCAGCAAGGTCCATAGAGACACATTTTGCACAGCATACTAGTGCAAGGTACCTTAACACCCACATTTGCCATGATGTGTTTGTACAGAGAAGCCTAGAGACCACAATCTTCTTCCATACAGACAGCCATCAAATGGCAAAGACATTCAATCACTGCAAACTGAGTCTGAAACAGTAACCTAGAGGAGAAAGGCTTCACGCTCTAGTACCAATTCCAACATGACCAACACTTTAATATTATGTTTAGACTAAGCTTTCAGTGAATGGCTTTTCTCATTTGAAACATCTCATCCTTGCTTAGGTGTTTAACCAGTTTATAAAAGCTATATACCGCTGTGAGGCTCCAGTGGCACGCCATGAGACAACACACTAAACATGTACTAGACATACATTGCCTTAGGCCCAGACCAGAGCAGTCAAAAATTCAGATTTTTAATACTTTCTTTTTGGGTCCTAACATTTCTTTTGGCAGCAGCATCTGAAAAAGATGAGCAGGAGATCACACCAGCTTCAGTCAACAACAACAATCTGGGACTGTTACATAGGCTAGAGAAATCCCAGCAATGGCTGCTCAAGAGACTTTGCAAGCCTTTGTGGAAAACATGGCATCTCTCTCACTGCACCCTGAGGAAAAAAGTGTTGTGTATTTGGTTGTCATGGTTTTTGTTCCTATGGCAACCAAGTTAGATTATTAGGGGATAGCCCAGCTAGCTTCGGCTGGTTAGGTGATCTCTGTGTGTGTAAATAAATGGTAGTTTTGTTAGCTGTCTGCTGTCTGGCCTCAAGTGATTTCTTCCTAAACCGGCTGCCCCCAAGGATATAACAAGTGGTGACAATAGATGGGATTCCGGTGCTGCTCCAGTAACAGAAGGAAGTAGAAGTCAAGGTAAAGAACAAACAAACAAAAAAACTGCTTGTTTGCACTGACTGTGAAATTGAAACTAAAAATCATGACTACTCTGACCAGGCCACTGGAACCTTCTGATGAGAATATAGTGCAATGGCGTGTGTATACTGAGCGTTTTGAGCTTTTTGTTATGCAAATGACATTACAGAAGAGAAGAAGGTGCCAATATTCTTAAGTGTTATAGGGGCTAAAACCTACTCCCTGCTATGCAGCTTACTACACTCTGTTAAGCCTGAGACTAAATCTTACAGGGACATTGTGGAAATCCTGGGGTCCCATTTTTCCCCAAAACCACTGGTAATTGCTGAAAGATATCGGTTCCACAAAAGAGACCAAAAAGAAGATGACACAGTTGTACAATTTGTAGCAATTTTAAAAAAGCTAGCAGAACACTGTGAATTTAAAGAGATGTTAAATGATGCCCTGCGTGACAGGTTAGTGTGTGGCCTGTACAGTGAAGCTATACGGAAGCGCCTACTGACAGAGGCTCAGCTTACATTACAGAAGGCTGTTGATATTGCTGTCTCCATGGAACTGGCTACAAGGGAGGCGCAATACATCGGTGCATCCCCTAGGGTGCAAAAAGTGTCACAAGAACCTACCCACAAAACTGTGCAGAGTCAGGAATGTTACCGCTGTGGTAAGCCAGGTCACCAGGCATCAGAATGCTGGTGTAAGGACCTGGTGTGTCGACACTGTGGCAAAAAGGGACACATTGAGTGTGCCTGTAAACAAAAGAAAAAGAGGCCTGTGGTCTGGCCGACAAAAAGAGGAACCCTGCATACCCTAGAGCAGACCCAGGATGATCAAAGTGACACCTCATCGCAAGAGGAAGTGCCACTGCATGTTTTGTCTTTGGCAGTGGGCTCACATGAATACTGGGTAACCCCGTTGTTGGACGGCAAACCTATACACATGGAACTGGACACTGGAGCAGCCATCTCGCTAGTCTCCGAGACTATGTATAAAGAAAAGCTACAGCATCTTCCGCTTAAGGCAACAAAAACTGTTCTGAAGACGTATACAGGAGAAGCTGTGCCCATGTTGGGCACTATTGATGTTAAGGTGGAGCTCAATGGACAGGCTGCTAAATTGCCACTGTTTGTAGTGAGAGGTAATTACCCAGCCTTAATGGGTAGGTCTTGGCTTGGGAAGATTCAGCTGAACTGGGCAGAAGTGCACTGGATGACTAAAGAAGAAACCAGTCTAACCCCTATACTAAGGAAACATGCTGCTGTTTTTGGAGAGGATCTGGGAAGTATGAAGAGAATCACTATGACATTGAACATTCAACCTGACAGTCCACCAAAATATCTGAAAGCCCGAACTGTGCCATATGCCATCAGACCAAAAGTTGAAGCAGACCTGGAGCGCCTGGTCACCAGTGGAGTCCTAATACCAGTTACCCATAGCTTATGGGCCACTCCTATCGTTCCAATAGTGAAGACAGATGGCTCCCTCCGGTTTTGTGGTGATTTTAAAGTCACTGTAACCCCTTGTTGTGTGCAGAGCAATACCCACTTCCCCGCATCGATGACCTCTTCGCAGGCCTGGCTGGGGGACAAAAGTTCAGTAAGATTGATCTAAGTCAAGCATATTTACAGATGCACGTCAAAAAAGTTCCAAGAGCTGTTGACTATTGTGACTCATAAGGGACTTTATCGATACTGTCGCCTACCCTTCGGAATAAGGTCTGCTCCAGCCCTGTTCCAGAGGGCTATGGACCAGATCTTGTGTGGCTTGTCAGGAGTTCAGTGCTGTCTGGATGATATCCTGGTCACTGGCAGGAATGAAGAGGATCACTTAAAGAATTTAGAGGCTACCCTAAAAAGACTGGAAGAGTATGGCCTACGAGTTCGCAAAGACAAGCATGAATTCTTCAAGCCCTCTGTTGAATATTTGGGACATTTCATTGATTCTGCAGGTCTTCATAAGGCCCCTGCAAAAGTTAAAGCTATTGTGGAGGCTCCCCCACCTCAAAATGTAAGCCAGCTGCACTCATTTCTAGGACTACTGAACTATTATGGAAAGTTCATCTCACAGTTAGCCACACTGCTAAAACCACTTCATGAGCTCCTTGGGCAGAACAAGGCCTGGAAGTGGACTGAAGCCTGTGATGTTGCATTTAACAAAGCTAAGGATGCATTGCTAAATTCTGAAGTTCTAACGCACTTTGATCTATCCTTACCCCTACAATTGGCCTGTGATGCCTCCCCTTATGGAGTGGGAGCAGTCGTGTCACACATTATGCCTTCGGGAGAAGAGAGACCTATTGCTTTTGCTTCATGCACTCTAAGCAAAGCAGAAACTAACTACGCCCAAATCGAACGTGAGGCATTAGGAATTATTTTTGGAATTCGGAAGTTTCATCAATACCTGTTTGGGTGAAAGTTTACTTTTCTAACAGACCATCGACCTGTGACGTCAATTTTTGGACCCTACACAGGCATTCCCCCATTAGCTGCTAGTTGTATGCAACACTGGACATTGTTACTTTCAACACACACATAAGAAATCAAATATCAGAAATCCACTCTATATGGCAATGCAGATGGCCTCTCAAGGTTGCCTTTGCCGGTCAAACATCAAGATAGTGTCCAAAAGGAAATCTTCTACTTTGAACAGGTAGAGAATACACCCATCACTGCTAGTCAGATAAAGAAGGCAACCCGCGTTGACCCAGTATTGTCCCAAGTTATGGACCTGGTGATGCATGGAAAATCTCAACAAACTTCTCCGGTCTCACTGGACCTTGTTACCTACATGTCCAGGAGGACGGAGTTATCGGTCCAATCTGGTTGTTTGTTGTGGGGGAGACGTGTCATTATTCCACCACCACTGAGATCACAGATGTTAGAACAGCTACATTCCAGTCACTGTGGAATAATGCGCATGAAGGGAATTGCACAAAGCTATTTTTGGTGGCCTGGATTGGACAGTGCTATTGAAGAGAAGGCAAAAGCTTGTATGGGCACCCCTATACCCATGGGACTGGCCTGAAAACCTGTGGCAACGTATTCACATTGACTTCGCTGGCCCCCTTGAAGGAAGCATGTTCTTGGTGGCAATAAATGCCCATTCTAAATGGCTAGAAGTCTGTATAATGCAGTCCAGTACTGCAGAGAGTACTATCCAAAAACTATGGGGACTCTTTAGTGGTTTCGGTCTCCCAGAACAACTTGTGAGCGACAACGGACCGCAGTTCGTCTCTCAGAAGTTTCAAAACTTTATGAAGGCAAATGGGATACACCACATCACGTCAGCACTATATCATCCATCCACCAACGGATTAGCTGAAAGATTTGTGCAGACAATGAAACACGCTTTGAAATCAGCAAGGGGACAACGCTCCATTCAAAAGCGTCTGCATACCTTCTTACTTTCCTACAGAAACACCTCATGCTACGACCCAGGCATCCCCGGCCTTTCTAATGATGGGACGACAGCTGCGCACTTGCTTTGATCTGCTGAAACCTTCTGAACCCCAACAAATTGTGCAACATCAGCAGCAATATCAAGTCATCAGACGGGCACCCAGAGCAAAAGACCGAACCTTTAGCCCGAGACAGCCAGTTTTGGCTTGGAATTATACTTCCAGAGCTAAATGGGTCCCTGCCACGATCATCACTCCAACAGGACCTGTTTCCTACACAGTCCGGACTGCAGAGAATCTTACCTGGCGGCGACATGTAGATCAGCTGTTGCCAGGTCATGCCAGTCCTCAGGACACATCTGCAGTTGGGTGGTCTGACTTCACCTCTTCTGGTGAGATACCGAATCACGAATCACCTGTTTCTGACTGTTCTCCTCCATTACTGCCGGCAACTGAGATACCCCTTTGCCCAGCACGAGCTGATACCACCTCCTCACCTGTTCATTCTGCAGACCCTGAGCTCATAGTACTTTCGGGTGCAACAACGCCAGAAGTTTGCCGTAATCCACCTAGAGACAGAAGGCCTCCTCATTGACTGGATCTTTACCTAGGGCGAATCCACGGTTATGGGGCAAAGTAATCACCAGGGTTTAGCCGAGAATGGAGGTAGTCTACCCTCCTTCTCTAGTCTAGTGTGTGTTTTATTTAGGGGATGTTCTTACTGGGGGGAGGAATATGTTGTGTATTTGTTTGTCATGGTTTTTGTTCCTATGGCAACTGATTTAGATTATTAGGGGATAGCCCAGCCAGCTTCGGCCAGTTAGGTGAGCTCTGTCTCTGTAAATAAATGGTAGTTTTGTTAGCTGTCTGCTCTCTGGCCTCAAGTGATTTCTTCCTAAACCGGCTGCCCCCTGGGGAAAAAAGAAGCTACTGCAGATATTGCTGCAATATTCAGATAAATAAAATGGATCCAGGCAGTCATTCTTCACAGCATGGGAGAACTTAAAGGAAAAGTAGATGCAATGGATGCTAAATTGGATAAATTAAATGAACGTGTGCATGCAGCAGAGAAAAGAATAAGCAACATAGCTGAAAGGGAAGCTGAAAAAGAGATCCATGCGATGAGAAAGGTTGTTGATTTTTTTGTTGTTGTTGGACAAAACAGGGAAATTAGAAAACAGGACTCATTGTACTTGTGTTAGAATTACTGGAAAAAGAAAGTAGAGAATTGGATAATATCATTTTTCTTGTTCAAAAATGGATCAATGAGATTTTAAAATGTGACAAGGAAGAAGAAGAATTTGAACAAGAAAAAGCCCAGATAGTCCAAAGGACCAAATCTAGGCCACTAAGAGACCTCATAATAATGCTGCTGAGATTCCAAGGTAAAGATTATATAACTAACAGAATTAAGAAAGAGTGATGAAGGCTTAAATCAAGATGAGCAAATGTTCCTTTATCCAAACCTCAGCATAGAAATGTTGTGCACAGGCAAAGAATGGAGCAGGTTCACAGACTAGCTGGTGAGAAAGGGACTGGAGCTGGCAGTGTAGTATTAAGTTACTATTTGATTGCCAGAGAAATTTTTCCAACTCATCTAAAGAGTTGTAAAATTTTACACTATTAATCTTTTTGTGATTCAATCAGTTTGCAATTCCCCAACATGGTGCCTGAAATAGAAGACAGAAAAATCCTTCCTTCCTACTGAAATATGTGATTGTGTCTCTTCCTTAAGAGTTGTCCACCTGTTAATTATGTATTGTTATGGAGGGCGTCATCAGAAGGCACTGTTACACATTGTCTTACAAGTTTTTTTTCTTTGTGTGTGAGCAATATATAGTCAGTGAAGAAATGCTATATTGTTGAGAGTTTTTTTTTACATAAGAGACTTTTGGAAAGAGCTATTGCAAACACTGACAGTTTGCTGTCTGCTTTAATCTCTCCAACTTGAGTCAGTTCTTGGGGCAGGGATGCTTCCTGGGAACTGGGCATTGGAATTTGGGCTTAAATTTCTGAAGGATGGGCATGCTGTATGTGCCACTGGCAATTCTTTCCATTCAAGGATTGGTTTATATAGTGCAGTGGTTCCCAAACTTGTTCTACCACTTGTGCAGGGAAAGCCTGTGGCAGGCTAGTCCGGTTTGTTTACCTGTCGTGTCCGCAGGTTTGGTCGATCGCAGCTCCCACTGGCCGCGGTTCACTGTTCCAGGCCAATGGGAGCTGCTAGAAGTGGTGGCCAGTGCATCCCTCGGCTTGTGCCACTTCCTCCAGCCCCCATTGACCTGGAGCAGCGAACTGTGGCCACAGGGAGCCGCAATTGGCTGAACCTGTGGACACGGCAGGTAAACAAACCGGCCCGGCCCACCGGGGCTTTCCCTGCACAAGCAGTGGAACAAATTTGGGAACCACTGATATAGTGTATATAAAACAAGATATACTAAAAAAAATGCAGGGGCTCATCATCACTGATTTCTTCGCCAATGGGAAACCAGTCTGCAAGGTTCCAACATCAGCAATGTTTCAGCAGAGTGGTGAATAAATACTTCCATGTTAGTAGTGACATTTTTATTATTGATAAGAGAGTTTGTTACCTCACAGTTTTTGGTTAACGATAGCATGTGTTTGCAAAGAGGCTTATTTCCTTCTTTTTGGTTAAAGTGGTTGCTTTTGCCACATTTAAGATCATGTACAATAATGTTATTGGCAATGTGCATAACAGTGCCTATCCACTTTTGAAAATTTAGAATGGTTACTATAAATATATGGCATCATACCAAGGGAAGTGGTGCATTCTCCGTCTTTTGAAATCTTCAGATCAAGCGTGCATGCCTTCCTGGGAGACATGCTTCAGTTAAACACAAACTATTAAACTTAGCAGAGAGGTAACCGGATGAAATTTTATGAGCTGTGTTTATACAAGAGGTCAGACTAGATGATCTAATGGTCACTTCTGGTTTGAATCCAGTAATAATTTAAGACCTGATTTAGCAAAACACATAATTGATTTTAAGCACATTAAATATCAATAAGAATCAGTATCTTGTGCAAAAAAGGGAGATTTTTTTAAATTAACAAAGTATTTCCTTTCCAATTATAGAAAGGGATGGTAGCACTTCTTATTAAGGATGTCCAGCATGTTCTATTATGAACCCCTGTTTTTAGTTGCTTATAACTTTGCAAACTTTAACAGTTTAGGCCAAATTTTTCCATACTAGGTGTCTGCCTAAGATTGACATTTTTGGAAAAATTCAGCCAAACCAGTTCAGTCGTTTCTGAGAATGAGGTATGAGGGAAAACACATTGTTTTGCCCACCTGAAAAAAATCTTGAGACTTCTTTTAAAATGCCCTAGTACCTCCATACTTTGGAATAGTAACATAAAATTTGGCAGGAAGGTTGCCTTTGTGTCAGGAATGTGCCATTTACCATCCCCATGAAAATCTACCCAAATATGACCAAGTTATAAGCCGTGGAAAAATCAATTGGCACATGCTCAGTAGAGACTTTGGTAGAGTATAACAGCTAAAATCTGCAAAGATTCCTTCCTCAATTGCTTGAGACTCTCATGCTCCTAGTGTTGATGAGATGGTGTATGTACCGTCAACCCAGAGCATACTCCAATCTGGGGCTCTGAAGGACTTTTTCTGTAATGACTGCCTCAGTTTCTCTGGTCTGTGGTGGGGGTGGGCACTGGAACTGAGGGCTGGTCTACACTACGGGGTAAAATCTATTTTGGATACGCAATTTCAGCTACGTGAATAACGTAGCTGAAGTCGAATATCTAAAATCGATTTACTCATCCGTCCTCACCGCGCGGGATCGATGTCCGCGGCTCGCCATGTCGATTCCGGAACTCCGTTGGGGTTGGTGGAGTTTCGGAATCGATATAAGCGTGCTCAGGGATTGATATATCCCATCTAGATTAGACGCGATATATCGATCCCCAAGTAATCGATTTTAACGTGCTGATACGGCGCATAGTCTAGACGTGGCCTAAGACAAGGAAGCCTGTCTCTCCTGTGCTCTCAATGACTTTTCTGCTGGCACCTTGGAATGTGGAGGAGGAAACCATCTGACTGAAATGCAGAGGAGGCAAAAGGATTAGGTTGGTCTGGAGAGAAAAGCTCAATATAGATAGCCCTCCCTCTTTCTCACATGTGCTGTGGATCTGTTAGAGGGGTGACATCCTCCACCAGGAAGCAGGTGATATTTTTTGATGCCCATCCTCTTCTGTGGAGCATAGAAGTGATCTGTCTCCTGAAGGAGCTGGATACATGACTTGACAAAAGAGACTCTAGCCTGATAGTCATCAAGGTCCTGGAGCTCATCCAAGTTCTCCCAATGCTCTCTGCAGAAGGCAGGTTCTCAGGGTTGGCATTCAGATGCTCCGCCAGCTCCATGACCTCCCACTGCAACTGCTCCATTGCTGCATCCCTCCTCTGACTGGTTCCCTGGGTATAGTCATGGCAAAAGAGCTTTACATGCACCTTCCCTACTGTGACGTTACACCCCATATTCTTCGTAGAAATATGGTTATGATATGAATATGGCATAACTAAGATATATTTTATGCAAGGTGTCTCATGTAAGATATCATTGGAAAGGTTATGATTTACTGGATGTGATTATCCAACTTGTATGCATATGTCATTTTTGTATCTTAAGTTAGGAATATTAATTATGTAACAATTACAACTATATTTCTATGTAGAGGGGAATGCTCACCATACAGTAGGCAGTCCTCCTGAATGACTCATTTAAGAAGGACAACAGAGCTCAGAAGATACTCATCTCTCTCCTTCCTGAGAGGTGTCCTGAAATGTAGCTGTGACACTACAAGGTCAGGTGATAATGTCACCTGATGCAAAATACTCCTTGGACACTGTTGTAGGGGGATCAGGATCAAACAGAGGATTCCTGCCTTAGATAAATCCTTTTAAAGCTGGTGAAGGGATTGATCTAGACTCTCCTCCAATGCCTACTCAAGAAGAAGAACTGCTAAAAAGACCCAAAGGAACAAAGGAACGAACCTGAAAGGAAAGGCAGGGATGAGTCCAGAATGAGACAGGTGTCCAGTCTGTAAGACGAAATAACTGGAACTCTGAGCTACAGAAACCCTGCATTCTGCCTAATTCAACACTTAGGGTGAGAAATTACATTTTGTAACCTGTTTCGTTAATGAATCAAGCTTAGTTTGTGTGTGTTGTTTTATTTTCTTAGTAATCTGCTTTGTTCTGTTTGCTATCACTTAAAATCTGCCTTTTATAGTTAATACATCTGTTTTGTTTATTATTAAACACAATTTGTGCAATTTCTAACTGGGGGGAGGGGCAATGAGTTGTGCATATGTCTCCTCCCATTGAGGAGGAGGGCAAACTTTTATGAGCTTGCGCTGTGCATATCTTTCTATACAGCACAAGAAAATATACCTTTGGCTATGCACTTCCAGGGAGGTTGGGCACCTGAGTGCTGGGGCAAGTCCCTTCAGCTGAGTCTTGCCAGAGCTCATCTCAGTGTCTGTGTCTTGCTGCAGCTGGGTGTGGCCCTGACCATGTGTGATAGAGGAGGCTTAAGAGCCTGGCTCAGCAAGACAGGTTAAAGGGGGCCCAGGCTGGCAGAACAGGAGCGCTCAGTGGTATCTCAGTAAATCAGGTGGCACCTTAAGAGGGGGCCAACCCACCATACCCACATCTCACCATCTCTGCACTGAGGAAAAGGTGTGACTCTGCTCTCACCAGGCCAATACTCCTTGAAGGACTCTACAAAGCCCACGTTCTCCAACAGACTGTTGTTAAAATGCCAGTGGGGCCATTCTAACTGCCTGGGTGGGAGAGTGACCTTCACAGAAACTAAATGATGATTCAGGAAGGGGGTCAGCTGAATATCAGAGGAGTGGGGCCACAAGATGTTAAAGCATGAGATGTAAATTCTGTATAAATGGGAGTGGCGCAACTGTGCTGCTTTCACCCAGATGAAGGTGAAGGAGGTGGCATCATCTGGCTGCTGGTCATGCCTAACATCTACCAGGGAGCGACAATCAAAAATCCCCCTGAGGATCTGAGCGGTGACCCAACAAATCTGTTTCCTGATGTTTCATGGATGATGTTAAAGTCCCTGTCCAGAACCAAGCACTCATGAAGAGCCAAGGGATGGAGGGAGGCAGACGGTCTCTGATAGAAGCATGCCAGCTCCAAGCTCGATATTGGGGTATAAATGTTGACATGGTTTAAAAGCAGCCTCTGTACATGGACCCAACAGTGCAGCACATGGTCTAGCCTTTGGCCACAGGCCATGTGATGTTCTTGTGAGGTGGCTGAAACATACTGTCCCCCCACTCCAGCCATCAGCTGGGTTTGGTGGCCAGGTCAGTGAAAGTCTCCTGCAGAAATATCACAGAATACCTATGTCAAAAGGTAGGAGAGGATGTGTCACCTCCAGATTCTCACCCTACAACCTTGCACGCTTAACGAGGGAAAGATGAAAGCTTTCATTGGAAAGAGGGCTCAGGATCTTCACAAACAGTGGTATTTCCAATACCAGCAGGACCACGCAGCAACCCATTCTCCACCTTATAGCTGAGTAGAGTGCTATGGGATCTACAGGCCCGGCCCCCTGGTACTGTCTAGAATGCTGACTCTTTGGCCTGCTCTTTAAAGGCCCCCATGGAATTAAGAACGAGATAGCAATTTCCCGTACTGACGGAGAGTGAGCTGCACCTTTCTCCCGGAGCTATGCATGACCTCCAGTAATGAGCACAGTTTGTCCTGAGACAGAGTGGGGGAAGAGAAGTTTTGTGGGCTCAACAGAGTCCACAGCTTCCTAGTCATCTTCATTTGGGCTCCTGCGTCGTTCCAGCTTTGGCTCCCGGAGAGGGATGACTCCCCTCCCACCTGTACATCAGCCAATGTGGAGAGCTGGCGTAGCACCTCCGGAACCACATGGTCTGCCCCATCCCCCCACACAATCAGAGGGACCACTGCAGACCCAGAGGGAGGATGCAGGGCACAATGAATACTGCCTCCTGGGTCATGCTCAGATGGCAATGGGGGATTTCCCAAGGAGTAGAAGAAAAATTAAAGAGTCCAAACACCCAGGAAAAAACCTCTCTGAGGTGCAACACCACCATGGCAGATTCAACAGAACTAACATATCCTTCGTCCTTGGCCCCGGGCCCAATGCCTGCTAACGTAGTGTTGGCAATCACCTCCATGGGGTTATGACTCCTGGGATCTAAATCTGGAATGGGCTCAGGGCTGAATTGCTCTGCCTCAGCTGCCTAGCTTCTTGGCACCAACCAGTGACACCACTGCAATGGGCTCGATGGCTGAAAGGAAACACTGTCATTTCCTGGGCCAGGACTAGGGCCAAGGGGTACCTGTAAAGTGGGAGCTGGGTCAAGGGCAGGAGAAGAAAGGGACAGGCCTCAGAATAGCTGCGGTACCAACACTGGGCCCAGGGGGAAATGGTCATGCCCACCTTGGTCAGCAGATGTCAAATCCAGGGCTCCAATCTTCTGCAAACTATCTGGGAGGCCCCACTCTGAGTGCAGCCTGCTGACAGTTGAGGAAGAAACCTCAACCCTGGTGCCAACCGGGGAAAGGGGTTAAGCACACTGGGACCCTGCTATCAGCCTTTTTCACTGCAAGGTCCTCTGGCAGGGGGAAGAAACAACAATAATGTCCCTCCTTCAGAACAGCCTTCTCAGCTGGCTCCACCCACTGAACGTTCTCAAGGGGGCAGTAAACAAGGCTCAACAGCAACATCAGCATAATGCCCTGAGGATGGTAAAGGGGATGCCTCCTCCCAGGGCCATCCTTGTGGAGGATGGCCCTGGAAGGAGGCCATCCTCCCAGGGCCCTTGTGACCTGGGACAAGTCAGCCTGTATGTGCCCCCCATGGGGCAGGGGCTGCTCTGGGTCTCCCCCAGAGGTAAGCTGTGCTATTAAGCATATATTTCAAGTTCTTTTGTCAATGTCACATGCATGCCCTAAATCATTTTACTGGGCTGAACTGGGAAATTCTCTGCTGAGTTGTAAAACTAGACAAAATGTTCTAATAGTTTATTCTAAATTTGCTGATGATAAAATGACCTGAACGGGAATACTCACATGATTAAATTAAGCCAGATTTGGTCCATTATAGTAGTAACTCAAGTGATGGGGAATTATGTAACTGTTATGTTTGGAGGCAATAATGAATGTTTTCAGACCCATGATTATTAAGACTGTTAACCAGATGTTTAGTAAGCACAACTGTGATCATTCACTAATTAACATGAAATGTATTTGTGTCACTAATCTGGCCTGAAGAGTTTATTTCTGCCCAGAAAACACAGGAATTAGAGAATCCCTTTTCTATTTTTCAATATTTATAATTAAAATATTTCCCCATTAAACATGCTGTGCGAGGAAAGCTCAGTGTGCCTAGAAAGTGAAAATAAGAAGAAATAACACTGAGGGAAAATATAGACAAAAAAGATTTATCATCAAGGGTTCATATACAAAGGAATTATGTACAAAAACCAGAAACTGCTGTATATACTTTTGGCAACAAGGCACTTAGGTCTCAGAAGGAGAAAGCAGAAGTATAGCATCATATGCAACAGAATGCTATGAGACTACAGATACCACTACACAGATTTTGTAACCTAGACAATGATACCTCAACTGGCAGTTGGGAAAACTGTAGTGCATAAAGAACTTTTATTTGTCTGGGATGGTTTTTGACCAGATATTTTTAGCATTTGGTCCATGGTTGGAACATTAAAAACAAATCTGGACTTTCCACTGAAAATAGACAATGTTTTTTGAGATATTATCCCCAGTTTACCAAGATAAATAGTTATAAAGACCTCTGCAATTATCTTCACCTTGCTTCCCAGAATACTATAACAAAGGCCTGGAAACAAAAGGCACCTCTAACAGGAAATGAGTAAATTAATAAAATATAGTTTATCAAAAATATGGCAATTTTGTCTTTATGAGAGATATAAAACTTAGAGTATGTTGAATGATTGATCATTTGGAGTTCCTTAAATTAAGGGACTAAATATTGACGGCAGGTACATAAGCACAAGATTTATTGATCATGTCTGCACTGCATGAATATTCACACAGCATTCCCTAAACCCCCAGGGCACAATCCTGAGTTGGTGTGAATATGCATAGCTACATTGACTTCAAATTGTCTTCATTAGTTGCTCCAAATTCCTGGCCAGAAATTTCAGGCAGTATCCCCAGAATATTACACAGCACAAGCTGTATCTATTTTTATATAATCTGCAGTGAAATTCATCCTGATGCGAACACCCAATGTATAGCCTACTGCACCATTTAAGTTCTGCTCGGGGCATCATGATGAAGCAGACACACACAGGTGTACCAGGACACTCGTATACATGGAGAAAAGGGTCCCCTTGTTGGCTTCACATAACCAAGAGCAGAAATCCCTGAAGGGGGGAAACTAGGAGTGGGACAAGGGAAGGACTGTGTATCCACGTTTCTGTGGTCCCCTTGGCTGCAACTGGACAGAGTCTGTAGATAGTATTTAAACTGTATGCCCTGGAGGCATGAATTCCACTTCCCTACCCCTCAACACTCCACAGAGTGGATTTATGGAGGTGGAGTGCATTTCACTCAGGGGCAGAACCCATTGCAATGCAGACTATTCAAAAGACTATGCATCAGACTCCTATTTGCAAGCTAAATATTGCATATTAAATATTAATAGACTGCAGTCACCTTTTGCTGTATATCTGTTATGCTATAGTGAACTTAGGTGAGAACTCAGAAAACACTTAGGATAAATAATACATGATTAACATGTCATACGAAGCAGTGCAAAGTGTTATTTTAATTTGTTTTTTTTTCTTTTCTCTTTCTTAGTTTTTTTCCTTATTTTTTTCATGAGATATTATTTAACCTCAGTTCTCCTATGAGTTGGGAATAACTCTTGTTTTATTTATGGGCTGTGATAGAGTTCAGTCTAAAGTTAATAAGAAAATTAAGTGCTGTATCATTGTGTTGCTGACATTTAAAGGAAAGGGGTTCTAGGTTATATTTGCCTCTTACGCTCACTCACACACACACACACACACACACACACACACACACGAACGAAGTATATCTATTAATTAAAATGTGTATGATTAATATATTAATTTAAATACAAATGGAGCATGAAGAGCATATTAATAAATATTCAACTACTATTTAATAAAATGAGATCCTATTATAAACAGTGTACATAGTAATAGCAATAGAAGGACTAACAACAGCCACTAAATCAAAGGGGAATGTATGGGTATAACTGAAGACAGAATTATTAAGAGCTATCCTTAGTAATAAATTGGTATGTATATAAGACTACGTTCAGTCAAAGTTCTCTTACCAGTAGATCACCCCTTCTTTCACTGTTATGTAAGGAAATAATTGTCCTGTCCACAGTTTTGTTTGTTGCATCTTACTAATTTTGCTTGTTGCACCTTATTATTAATATTAGCTGACAGTTGGATTGCCCTTTCAAATGGTAAAACCTTTGGCATGGGACTCTAGAAGAGGAGCAGGTTGCTACCAGATCTCACAAATGCCCATCTGGAGGCCCTGTTTTCCACACTCCTCCATGCCAACAGTAGTTCTGGCCCCATTCCTTGACAGCACAGCTTCATTGCTACCAGTGCCTGCCATGGTCACAGTTGCCTAGAGGAGCTTGCACAAAGAGGGATCCTTGCTGTGAAGGAGAGTCTGCAAAACTGGGGGTACAGCCCTGTTCCTGCCCCATGCATTCTCCTCCTGACCATCCAATCCCTGCTTCTCCTGGCACAGAGATCTTAACACAATAAACCATCCTCTGTGAGGTCTGGGCGAGGAGGAAACCCTGACACAGAGGTCGTTGATTCTTCCTTCCATGTGAGAGGTGGGAGATCCACTATTCATGCTATCTTATGAGGAAATATTAGCCATTAAAGCTAGCATGAGACATGTTGTCAGTTGTTTAATTTAATAGCTTTTACCTTCAGGTTTCCAGCCACTTCCATCCCTTCCATGGTACATAATTAAAAACAAGCTTTAGACTTCCTACAGGTATATAGGCACAGTAGTCAACAATAACAAGTAATCATTAACAAGGGTCTCAAACTGTGGTATCTGAGATACTGTCATATTTCCCTAACAATAGATACTGCAGTGTCTCAGTAACTATTGGTAACTGATGACTTTGAATATCAGGGTTGGAAGCGACCTCAGGAGGTCATCTAGTCCAACCCCCTTCTCAAAGCAGGATCAATCCCCAACTAAATCAACTTTTTAATAGGGTTCACTGTATTCCTTTTATAACTTTAGAAAGTACATCATGGGAAACAACTCCGGCCAGGGAGCGTTGCCCATGTGAAAGTTTCTGGCCCCAAATCTTCCAGTTTTGATTTTTTGTCAGAGTTGAAACTTTTTGGGGGAGGAAGAGGGCGGGAAATCCTCTTTTCTGACCAGCTCTACTCAGCACCTAGTCATTTAAAATCAGGGAAATCATGTCCATGAAGAACATTTATGCATCAAACTCAACTGACTGATGTAGGTCCAGGTTTGTAAAATTAAAAAGGACTTGCTTGAAACATATTTCAGTGGCCCTGCAGGATTACTGTTATGAGGGTTCCTTACCAAAACATTCCATAACATTAATATGAAATGAGTCAGTTCTTACCTTGATTGACATGGTAACCAAATTGTAATGTTATAAAAAAGAAGGCTTCTTTGAGCAAGGAAACATGTCAGACAAAATGTTAGTCACATTATATAAAGCCTAACAAAGTTAAATCCACATGACAGCATGCTAACCTAATAGCAAGAAGAGCACAGGACATCAAAACATTCAGATATATACAATACAAATATGTTTCTCTTAACCATTCATTTTCATCTTTGTATACATTCAGATATTTTCTTATTTTATTGATTGTTGTATTTATTTTAAATTGCTACATTTTCTTTAACTTTTTTTTAAAAAATTTTTCCCAAAGAAAATACTCTATATTCCAGAATTCACAGAGGCAGATTATATTGTCAATTTCACTGATGTAAACTCAGAGTAAGTCTGTTGCATCCCATTAAAAGAAACTGGGCCAAAGAATCTATGCCAGACAAAATTAGGAAGAATTTGATTAAACTTAAAATCTGCAAATTAACATAAGAAGCAAACAATGAACACTGTTACCTTATAACACCAAATAAAAAACCACATGACATTAAAAATTAACAATTCTTTAAGTAATCGAAGTTAAGGGATGATATACATTTAACCAGTATTGCAAATGGGCTATATATCAGCTATTGGGAATACCTTTAGTAGCAGCAGCTTCTCATGAGAACATTGATTTAGTGGTATTGATCTTCATTGCCAGGTGATAAATTTAGTGGGATTATTTTATTCCAATCTCTTAATCCTTGAGCTTTCAACAGGAAACTTCTCTTTGACTCAGTAGAAACTTCCAGCTGAATACAGGTGAATTGTGGTTTTCTATAGATGGTAGACCTAATTGTTATTTACACTAAGGTCCCTTTATACCATTCTGGCTTTGCATAGGGGCTTTAAAATGGATGTTCATGTAATTTACTCTTACTTTTAAGGCCTCTTTACACTGTTGGAATGGTGTAAAATGGAATTAGAATAAATGAGAAGCAGACCTGGTTTTTCTTACGTTGTGGCACTTCTTGTGTTTTATGATTAACCCTGGGCTGAGGAAGCTAGGAGATGCATGCTGTATATATTGAATTATTATTATTTCTTCAAGGTTGCAAAATCTCACAGAAGTGTCTTGTAAATCTCCATTGCCAAGAAACTAGACCTCTACCTTCTCAAGTTCCTATTCATGGACCTAAATTATAAAAGGATTTTGGCAGCTATCCTTATTCTTCTAGCATGTCAGTAATAATACTTAGTGTTATTACTCTTAAAAACATTTTACAAGCGTTAACTAACACAAATTAATCCTCTAATAGCCAAGGAGGAACAATAAGTAAGTATTATTATCCCCATTTTAAAGAAGGGGAACTTGATTATGCTTCCATTTATGCTAATATAAATCTAGAGTAACTCCACTGAAGTGAACAGAAATTACACCAAGGTAAAATTGATGTGAGGTCAGAATCTGTCACAGGGAGACTGAAACAGACAAGTAAAGTAATTTGCCCAAAAGAAGGAGTCATTTTCAAAACTGACATCGGATTTTAGGATTTCCCATCTCCCAGGCCTGCAGTCTGACATCTTACTGTACAAAAGCAGAGTTTTCTGAAGTTAGTAGCATCTGCTTTAATTGACAGAATAGAGGATTGTTTTTCTCTAATAATTTTAGTCTCAGTGATTCTTGTGAGTACAGATGTTCCATGCTTATTAAAATTTGAAAAATACTTCCACGCTTAAGATAATAGGGCTCAGATAGCATGCAAAATATGGCATATGTGTAATTGTTATGCACTGGCCTTACAATGCTGACTTATTTGACAGTAATAAAAAATCAGGGGAAGGTTCTAGGGAGGTAAGTTATACATTTGTCTGTTCTTTAAACTTTGATTGTAGGGGACTGCTATATGCTTATTGTCAAACTCAGAGATGCAAAGAACAGCATGCTTTCAAAAGTCTTTGCCAATGGCCAAGACCAAAGCTTTTAGGAATGACACCCTCCTCCTGTGAGCTTTGATATTAATTCTCAAAAAAAATTAATTGATTTTCAAGTGAAGCAAATAACACTGCATAGAAAGGCTAAGTAAAGTCAAACAGAAATAGGTTGGTGAGAGGATACATCAAAAATATTACATCAGAACTAGGGCTGTCAAGCGATTAAAAAAATTAATCATGATTATTTGCATGATTAATCACACAGATAACAATAATAAAATACCATTTATTTAAATATTTTGTATGTTTTCAATATTTTCCACATATTGTTTTCAATTACAACACAGAATACAAAGTGTACAGTGCTCACTTTATGTTTATTTTTATTACAAATATTTGCACTGTAAAAAAACAAAAGAACTAGTATTTTTCAATTCACCTAATACAAGTACTGTAATTCAATCTCTTTATCATGAAAGTTGAATTTACAAATGTAGAATTTATGTTAAAAAAACCCTGCATTTAGAAATAAAACAATGTAAAATTTTAGAGCCTGTAAGTTCACTCAGTCCTACTTCTTGTTTAGCCAACAAATAAGTTTGTTTGCATTTGCAGGAGATAATGTTGCCTGCTTCTTGTTTACAATGTCACCTGAAAGCGAGAACAGGCATTCTCATGGCACTGTTCTGGCAGGTGTCACAAGATATTTTCGTGCCAGATGCACTAAAGAGTCATATGTCCCTTCATGCTTCAACCACCATTCCAGAGGACATGCGTCCATGCTGATGACGGATTCTGCTCAATAACAATCCAAAGCAGTGCAGACCGACGCATGTTCATTTTCATTATCTTAGCCAGATGCCACCAGCAAAAGATTGATTTTCTCTTTTGGTGGTTTGGGTTCTATAGTTTTCGCATCAAAGTGTTGTTCTTTTAAGACTTCTGAAAGCATGCTCCACACCTCGTCCCTCTCAGATTTTGAAAGGCCCTTCAGATTCTTAAACCTTGGGTCAAATGCTGTAGCTATCTTTAGAAATCTCACATTTGTACCTTCTTTGCATTTTGTGAAATCTGCAGTGTTCTTAAAATGAACATGTGCTGAATCATCATCTGAGACTGATAACTTGAGATATATGGCAGACTGCAAGTAAAACAGAGCAAGCAGGGGACATACAATTCTCCCCCAAGGAGTTCAGTCACAAATTTAATTAATACCTTTTTTTTTAGCGAGCGTCACCAGCATGGAAGCATGTCCTCTGGAATGGTGACTGAAGCCTGAAGGGGCATACAAATGTTTAGCATATCTGGCACATAAATACCATGCAATGCTGGCTACAAAATGCCATGCAAATACGTGTTCTCACTTTCTGGTGACATTGTAAATAAGAAGCAGGGGGTTGTACTAGATGATCTTCTGAGGTCTCTTACAACCCTGATATTCTATGATTCTTAGAATTCAATGATTCTAAGAGGGCAGCATTACCTCCTGTATATGTAAACAAACTTGTTTGTCTTAGCATTTGGCTGAACAAAAAGTAGGACCGAGTGGACTTGCAGGCTCTAAAGTTTTACATTGTTTTGTTTTTGATTTCAGTTATGTAACAAAAAATCTAAATTTGTTTAAGTTTGCACTGACACGACAAAGAGATTGCAATACAGTATTTGTATGAGGTGAATTGAAAAATACTTTTATCATTTTTACAGTGCAAATATAATAAAAAATAATATATACTTTGATTTCAGTTACAACACGGAATACAATATATATGAAAATATAGAAAAGCATCCAAAGTATTTAATACATTTCAATTGGTATTCTATTGTTTAACTGTGCAATTAAAATTGCGATTAATCACAATTATTTTTTTGAGTTAATCGCATGAGTTAACTGTGATTAATCGACAGCCCTAATCAGAACATGTCATCAGCAGAAACCTTTGTGGAAAAATTATACAACATACGCAGAAACGTATGCGAGAAAAGCTGCATGCTCTAGATGAGGGGTCGGCAACCTTTGGCACGTGGCCCATCAGGGTAATTTGCTGGCGTGCTGTGAGACATTTTGTTTACATTGACCGTCCGCAGGCACAACCCCCCGCAGCTCCCAGTGTCTGCGATTTGCCGTTCCCGGCCAGTGGGATCTGCAGGAAGTGGCGACCAGCACTTCCCTGTGGCCCGTGCTGTTTCCCACAGCTCCCTTTGGCTGGGAAAGGTGAATTGTGGCCACTGGGAACTGCAAGGGGCTGTGCTTGCAGACAGTCAATGTAAACAAAATGTCTTGCAGCCTGCCAGCAAATTATCCTGATGGACCGCATGCCAAAGGTTGCCGACCTCTGGTCTAGATGCTAAACTTCAAGTCTGGGATCTATAGAATTTTAATCCTGGCTCCATAGCCGACTCATTCTATGACCTTGGTCAAGTCATTCAGGCCAACATTTTTAAACTTATGCCTAAAGTTAGGCACCTGAGTCTATATTTAGTCTACCTTAATAAGTGGTCTGTGTTTTCAGAGGTGCTGAGATATGTTTACAGAACTAGAGCAGGACATTTTGCATTTCTGAAACTATTTTCATTCCAAATTGGAACAAAATATCAAAAGTGGAAAACTTCTCAGAAAACACAAATTTTTCAAAAACCTTGGAAAAACCTGAATGGATTTAAAAAAAAAAATTAATTCCAGGCTTACCTCCCCATGCTCCCTGGCTTCACAAGAGCCTGGCAAGCTTCCAGGCTCTTGGCTTCTTAGCAGTCCACTTAGCGGGCTGTTGAAGAGCCAGGCACCTGGGAACCTTGGAAGGTGGGTCCACGAGGCAGGCTGCTGAGGAATCAGGAAGTCAAGTGAGTTGGCAGAGAACTAGACAGGCTTCCGTTAGAATCCTCACTAATTTTTATCATCCCATGGAACGTTTCTGTTTTGATGTATTGGTGTTCCATCGGAAACTGTCCGACCATCTCTATCCATAACACATATTGTCTTTGGAAACAAAGTATAAGCATTTTCAGCATATGCACATAATATAAACCTGTTTGCCAATATCTGTTCCTTGTGGTTATGAGAAAGTGGCTTGTCTGAGGGGGAGAACAAATGGATAAATTTAATAATCCCTCAACCCTTCTTGAATGCTCATACACTTTGCAGAATATTGATGCACTGTGTGGTATTATAATATCTGACCACCTCCCTTGTCAGCTAGGGAAGTGTCAATAGAGAGAGGAAAAGTTCTGTCCCTTGTTAAAATATTAGCAGCATATTGCTGCAGTCCTAGGGCGGTGATGGCAGGGAGTGATGGGTATGACACTTACAAAGAATTTTGAAGATGTTAAGGGTAGAGCATGACAACTTACATCTAAATTCTTTTAACATGACTAGTATGTATCCAATCCTAATTTGAAATAGAGCATACATTAGATGAACATTTTCTTGCTAGGGGCCAAATACCAACAGTGAATGTATCCAGGAGGAATCCAGAGTGGATCTAAAAGGGAAATTCTTGTTCACCTTAGTCACATAAGTAGTTCCACTGATAGTCCTATAGCTGATGAACATTTTTTAGAAAAGTATGTATTTTTCAAGAAAAATACAAAAACCAGTAAATGAAACAATATATTGAGCAACATATTTAAATTAACACAACTAATTTTATTGACATCAGCACAAAGGAATGCAAACAAACATTTATTCCTTTTATGCCTTTAGCTTCCTGCGGAATGTCATACAGGGTCAAAGCTGTGGTCCATCATGTGCAATAATTACTGTCATACTGGATCAGACCTATAGTCCTTCTTGTTAAGTATCCTATCTCTCTGACAGTGGCCAATACGAGCAGTTTCAATGGAAGGTGAAAGAAACCCTGAAATAGAGGCTGGTATATGCCTGAAAAGTACACATATTTATATCTCTTCTAATCTTTTGTTTTCTGTCTTAATTTGATCCATAAACAGACCAGCACAGAATCAGAAGATCCATGTATATTTATTGACATTATATCACAACCAGATCAGTGCATACAGGTGACATCAAATCCCACCATAATTTTCTGCATTTCGTCATCAGTGTAAAGTTATTTTCTCCATCAAAACTATATAATTTTTGGACCTGTAATACAGATGTAAGTAGAGGTATGTGTAGATAGAGGCTAGAAACTTTTTTGAAATCCATTGACAAAATGTTGATAGTCACACTAAGATCACTGTAACCCAGTGGTTCTCAGACTTTTATGCTGGTGACCACTTTCACACAGGAAGCCTCTGAGTGCAACTCCCCCTTATACATTAAAAACATTTTTTATATATTTAACATCATTATAAATGCTGGAGGCAAAGTGGGGCTTGGGGTGGAGGCTAACAACTCACAACCCCCCATGTAATAACCTCATAACCCCCTGAGGGGTCCCAACCCCCAGTTTGAGAGCCCCTACTGTAACCCTTCCTCATGTGTAGCAGTCTCATTTCAGCAGGACTGCTTGTGTGAGTAACTGCTATAAAACCTACATAAGGGTTGCAGAATTAGGTATCACTATCAATGCCATGAAAGAAATATGTTGAAGAATCAAAGTTATGGACCAGGGTATAGAATCAAGTCTGTGGTGATTAGCCGCACTCCTACCTAACCACTCGTCCACCTATCACTTAGTCTGGCAATATGTTTTTTCTTACTTTATTTCAAGGCTTCTTTCATTAAATTGGAGGCAGGCAGAGTGGCACAACTGGTGCATTATGCAGTTTGCAAAATATTTTTAAGGTGGCCAGGAGCCATAGAAACCCTTCATTGTGTACCAAAGGGTATGACAGGTAATCATGGGCCTTAGTTTCAGCAGCACTTGTGAAAATCTCTTCATAGGCTGTCTGAATGTGGTGCTACTGTGCTGTCTGCTGTATGGTTTCTTTCAAAGTGAAATGTTTGCTTGGTTTGGCTAGTATGGATGTTAAGCTTATAGCAGAGAAAAATAGGCTGATTTTTTTTTAGACTGACATAGACTTGCTTTGTTAGCTAGACAGGAATGAGTCATCCTGGCCATAGGTTACCTGGGGCCAGAACAGATCTAAGCCTGGCATGCCATTTTCTTCACTTTGACACAGTTAGAGATGTCCACTGTCTGAATCTCTTTCTTCTAATTGTAAAAGCGTATTGCAATGAATGTATTACTTATACATGATGCTTGCATCGCTTTCAGATGTGCCAAACCTGACACAGTTTACTCTTTTCTTACAAACACTGTAGGCCGGATCCCAAGCTGTTGTAAACTGGAATGGCTCCAACAAAGTCAATGGACTTTGATGGAGCCATGGCAATTTACTCAAGATGAGGATCTAGCCTGCTTTTCGCTTTGGCTATAATGGGTGAAATCCTGACCCCACTGAAGTCAATGGGAGTTTTGCCATTGATTTCAGTGGGGTAAAGATTTCATCATATTTCCTCTGTAAGAAGAAAAGAAACAAAGATTTCTTTTTGTTTTCATCATCAGGGATAGGAAATTTGTCAAGAGCATCAGGAGAACTGTAGGTCCATATACAATATAATTGTAACGTAATTGTGTCAGTGGATCAGGATATAGTATTGTTGTCCCCTGTCTAGTTTCAACATGTTTCCTTTTGTAGTGTAAATAGGATCTTAACTGTGTCCCCCAATTATGCTACCAGTTTGGATGTGTCAATCAGACAGACAACTGATGCACATCATAGGTAATGATCAAAAGAAGGGGAAATTTTCATTTCTCTCAAGACAAATTCAGGTCCTTCTACCTCACACAAAGAAGCCTTATTTCTATGGATACAGTTGAATTGGGCTATGGAAGATATCACACACTGGGGCAAAAGCGTGTGCTCAAACATAGATTTTAAGGTCTGAAGGAACTATTGTGATCCTGTATAAACAGGCCATAGAACTTCTTCAAAATAATTCTTAGAGCATAGCTTTTAGATAAACAGCCAATTTTGATTTAAAAATTCAGTGATGGAGAATCCACCATAATCCTTGCTAAATTGCTCCAATGGTTAATTACCTTCACTGACAAAAAATTACACCTATTTCCAGTTTGAATTTATCTAGCTTCATCTTCCCTTTGTACCTTACTCTGCTAGACTACAGTCCATTTGTAACCCTTCTGCCATGTGGAGCCAGCAGCAGCCAGAGCCAGGTTCAATATCTAGGGTTCCTTTCCATTGATATAACACAGAACCGGCTTGAGCCCCAATTCAGTAACCTGGGAAATGTACGCATCACCCCTGGGTGCCTCTGAGAGGCAATACTTCCCCACTCACAAGCACAGAGTCTGAGTGTAGAAAAGAAACTTGGGAAGTAACTTGGCATTAATTTGGGAAAACACCGCAAACAGGATTGATAATCATAAAGCATGAGTAAAAAACCCACCACAAGTAGGTTGGACAGTGCCCTTTTCCCCTCAGGTTCTTAAGTCCAGCCACCCCAAAGTCCCTTTCACATGCTCAACCCTTCTCTACACCCAACTCACAGTTGCTGCCCTTGGTCAGTGCAGACCCAGAGTTCAGAGATGCATCTGCGGAGCCACCTCCCACCTTGGGTGGGGGGTAAAGCAGGAGGTAAGAAGCATCTTACTCGCTTATCACGTCTCTCCGCCACCGCCCTGCTGGCCACTCATCACCAGCCACTCCTGCCGGCTGCCTGGTCACTGCTTCCGCTGGCCGCTCCCACCAAATACCTACTCGCTGCTTCCCCTGGTCACTCCCACTGGCCGCCTGCTCGCTGCTTCTGCTGGGCAGTTTCTTAGTGATTTTTAGCTGTATGCAGGCTGGGCAGAAACACAGTCCTGCCACAAACGATTTCAGCTCTGGGAGGAAACACAGTCTCACCACAACTTCTTTCAGCTCTCGGTGAGCCATTTAACTTAACAAAAGCAGCTCCTAATGAAACCTATTGCTTTGGCATCGGTTCCAGTTACTAGATTGAAGTTTTGTATCAGAGGTAACAGAAATGCTGTTTCCTAGAGCTTTCTGATTGATAAAGTGCCAGATAACACAGCTTTTACTGTATATTATGTCAGCATTATTGCCTTTATCAGTCAAACGTACATTTTTCAAAAAAAACTTATTTTGAAAGGATTTCTTTTTCATAAACCCAAGCTCATTTACATTAATTTGATTGCCCTCTTTTAATTCTTTATTAATCAAATCCCATATGAACCACACCAATATCTTGTCCGGGATTGATGTTCAGCTGACAGGCCTATAATTTCCTGCATCATCCTGTTTGCCTTTTTTTAAAAGTTGACACAACATTACCTTTCTTCCAGTCTTCTGGAACTTCCACAGTACTCTAAGACTTGTTGCAAATCAACATTAATGGTCCAGCAAGCTCCTCAGCTAGTTCTTTTAAAACTCTTGAATGAAAATTATCTGGACATGCTGGTTTAAAAATGTGTAACTGTAGTAGCTTCTGTTTAACATTCTCCAGAGATACTAGCGGAATGCATCAGAGTTATCATCAGATGTTGAGACGACATAATCTCTTTGTTCCCCAAATACAGAACAGAAATGTTTATTGAACACATCTGCCTTTTTTGCATTATTATTGATAATTCTAAAATTTCCAGCTAGTGATGGACTAAAGCCACTGCCAGAATTTTTTTGTTCCTAAAATATTTTAAGAAATTCCTTTTTACTGTCCTTAACTCTGCTGCCCATAGATTTCTCCTTGTGTCTCTTTGCTTCCTATATCAATTTTCTACAATTCCTATGGATGTTTTATATTCATTATTACCAGCTTCCCCTTTCTTTCATTTGATATATATCTTTTTTATTTTTATAGCTTCCCTTTCCCTCTAAACCAGGTCATTTTTTAAACTAGCACAGCCTTCTTTCTCAAGTGGTAGATTGTAGCTTTTGGGGCATCTAATAAGGCGTCCTTAAATGATTCCCAATTGTCATTCACATTTTTATGATTAAATTCTTCCCCCCATGCCCCAGTTGATTTGACCCACAACTGTCTTCAGCTTACTGCAATTGGCCCTATTAAACCACCAAATACAATATATTCCTGATTATCCAAATAGTATGGGAAACATGGATTTTATTTGGTTAATCGAGAGTTTGGATAATTGAGAGGGTGGGACCCATTCAGATATTCAGCAGCAGGATGGCCTCCCTTGTGGCTGAGGGCTCATCCTCCTCCTGGTCCCCCTCCTCCTCATAGTCCTGCCTGGGGTTCTCTGCTCTGCCCTAGCCCTTGCTCACTCACTCCCATGACAGTAGGGCTGTAGGGAGCCTCCTGCATTGCTGCAAGACCAGTGATACCCAGTCCCAAAGGCACTGGGGGCAGGGGGCAGTCCTGGTGGGAGAGAGCAGAGACCCTAAGCCAGGATTCTGCTCTGTCCCGCCATGACCACAAACTTCCTTGCACCTGGTGCCTGCACTGAGAGGGTGTCACTGGCCCTGCAGCAGTGCAGGGAGCCCCCTGCAGCTCTGCTGTCACTGTCCCACTCACCCCCTTCTATGACGGCAGGGCAGCAGCAGCAGCATGGCCTCCCTCAGGGAAGGAGGCTCCTCCTCCTCGCAGGGTGGTCTCTCCTGTGTTAACTGAACCTCCTCATTATTCTAATCCCTTGTTTGTCCCTCAGCCTGAGATACCTGGGGGACAGGGAGAGGATTTGGATAATGTGGTGGTTTAGACAATAGGGTTTTGGATAAATGGAAGCATACCATATATATGTTACTGGTCTGGACTTTATCCTGCTTGCACATTATAAATGTGATGAAGTCATGATCATTTGTACTTAAGCTGCCATTTATTTTTAGTACTGTCATCAGTTCTTCTTTATCTGTTAGGACACGATCTAATAAAGAATTTCCCTGAGTTGGCTACGACAATTTTTGAATTAGGAAATTGTCATCTCTAATAGTAAGAGATTCCAAGGATGTTTTAGTACTGGCAGCATGAGACCTCCAGCATACTTCACTCAGAATGAAGCCCCCCATGATCATGCAGCTTTTCCCCTACATATTGTAGATAGCCATGTAAGGAGCTGGCCATCCTGTTCTCTGTTATGATTTGGTAATCTGTACCAGACATCAGCTAAGGTCCTATCCTGTACTCTTATCTATTAGGACATTGATCCATAAGCACTCATGGTCATTTTCTTCTGAATTATTGGTGACTTGGAAACAGGTAATGCCATATTTGACATAGAGTGCCATTTCCCCCTTCCCCCTTGAGCCCACTTGATCCTTCCTAAATAGGCTATAACCATTGATTTTAACATTCCAATAGTGTGAATCATCTCACCAGTAATACCAATTACATTGAATTCATGCTCATGAATGGAACAAAATGCATAAGGAAGTCGTGGCAGCTCCCTGAGTGGAAGTTTTCAAAAAGAGGCTGGATAGCCATCTGCCTTGGATGGTTTAGACATGACAAATCCTGCATCTTGACATAGGGTTAGACTAGATGACCCTTGCTGTCCCTTCTAACCCTATGGTTTTATGATTCTATAAAAGAGCAATTCCAATACGTGCTCACACGTTGTTCTACTGTGAGGCATATGAAATCTGACGTGGTGATATGCTGGTGCTGAGTGAAGTTAGGTATGGGCACATGGGCATGACAGCTACTCCCAGAGGGACCAAACCCACTGAAAAGTGAAACAGATGGCAGCAGAAAAGTAGGCATGGCCATCAGTGTAAAGGTCAGTACAGCTCACCTTTTAAAAGTGTGAGCTGGGCTTGGAATTGGCAGTCTTAATGTTCAACAGTTGTTAGTTGATACTCCCAAAATAGTGAGATTGACTTAAAAATCACTAGATTGTTTTTTAGATAAGACATTTTGGGTTCCTTATATTTTCTCTTTGTTTTCTGAGTCTTTAAAGTACATGTTTTTGGACTTCTCTTTGCAACCATACTGGTTAAAAATGTACCTTTTAATGAAAGCTGAGATTCTCTTGGTATTGCCTGAATCCCGAGGCAGGGGCTTTAAGAAAGCACCCACATACAGTAAGACTTGTGCTAAAATTGTGAGAGCTGGCAATGCTGTGTACTGGCCAGCATGTGTTGTGAGGGGAGCCACAGCTCTGACCTTTCCCCACCCCTTATACCTCCTTACTCCGCTGCATGATGTCACAGGGACAGGTCACAATCCTGCTCAAATTCTCTATCTGTTTGTCTGTCCCTGTTGCCTTCCGTACCCTCTTATACTTGCAATATTTTGGTTTGAAATGGTAAAGTACAATTTCATATATATTTTCTCTTCTAAAACTTCTTCTTCTTCTTCTTCTTTTTTTTTTAAATCATTCAAATGATTCTTTTCTCCCTGATTTCCTAGTCCCAGACTCATTTCAGAAAGAAGTGTTATTCTGAGCTGGCCACACTGGCCAATGTTTCTTTGTGGTCATGTCTTGGTTTCTCCTCTTCCCCCTTTTTAGTAATAATGATTATTATGAATACTCTTGGTTACTTGCAAAAACTAGGGAGCTCTTCTGATTTCCTGGTGGTTTGGCTTTCCTGTGACACATTACTCACCTTTTACAGTAAGACAAAAGGTCTTTCAGGAGATTTGCCAGTGTATTTGAAAGGACCAGTGAAAAGCCCATAATTTTATTTCCTTTAAGAATATCTATGAAACATTCATATTTAAAATCTCTACTGCATGTCTACAGCCTCCTCTGGACACTTTAAAATCAAATGCCCTCATTTGCCATCTTTGTGTGTGGGTGTTGGGGGACAGGTTTTGCAAAGGTGTGTTATTCCCAGACTGTGAACTGATCGAGGTTGAATAGTAGTGGCTCTGGTTTCTGAAGAAACAAAATAGCTTATAGACTGGATCTTTTCAATCATCTTAAAATTATATTGGATGCTTATAGAGAAGCTTCTCTAAAAGGTTTTTTTTTTAACCTTCTTTTTCTTGTTAAGCTGCACATGCTGGCTTCTTCAGGAGTTGAGACATTCAATCCCACTGAACATTGCCCTCCCCCCATTATTTACTTGGCTTCAGAATTTTTCCAAGTACCAAGGTGCTTTCACTTTTTAAAAAATGAGGAAAAAACCAATGTTGTCAGTATCAATAAATCAGCAACCAGGGATAGTCACTTCCTATCAAGGTTTCAAAAGTGCTTCATGGTTTTCCGATCTGCTGTCTGTACTAATCATCTCTGATGTTTCACATAAGCATGGTACATGATGCCAGCTTTTAAAAACAACTCTTAATTTCTTTCCTGAAAGAGAGTAAGAAAGAAAGCAAGCAAGAAGAAAACCTGGATTGTTTATTCATAATTGCATAATGTTCTGTTGTATACGTATGTGGAGAGGATCTCTCAGAGATCAATTAGAGGCAGGCAAAACAGACTGGTAGTGTGGCAGATTGAGAAAATATATTACTGTGTTTTCTATGTACATATGTGAGAAAATAAAATAGGTGTACTTTGGTAATGACGCCAATAACACGATAACTCATATTTAATCTGCTTAGATTCACTGATGACATAAATTGACAAGTAAAATACATGTTAGGGATCCACTATTCCTTCTAGGAGTGAAATAACGGGAAAAGGAAAATGATGCTCCAAAAATTAAACTTTATTCCTTTATATGCTATTTGAGCAGTCACCAGTGGGTGTGATTTGAGTGAAGAGGGGAATTACTATTAGTCTACCTTTCCTGAGCACTCCCCAAATCGCTAGAAACTGTTCTCTCGTTTTACTAGCTACTATGGCTTTTGTATACTATAATTATTATTTATTATTTACAGCTCAAAATGACTGTTTGAACTTTGTCCAGGACTCCTCAGCATTCCCCCTAATTTCTAGGGCTGGGTGGGGTTTTCCATGTTGCAATCAAACAGGTTCCACAACAGCAATTTTCCCCCATTGTAGTCAGCATTACTATCCTCAGACATTCACAATCAGGGCTCGACTACACTGGAGAGTTGCAGCGCTGGTGATGGGGTTACAGCGCTGCAACTCACTCTGTGTCCACACTTAGAAAGCCCAGCCAGCGCTGCAACTTCCTGGCTGCAGCGCTGGCTGAACACCTGGTCTGATTGGGGTGTAGCGATTCCAGTGCTGGTGATGCAGCGCTGCTCATCAGGTGTGGACACCAACAGCGCTGTTATTGGCCTCCAGGGTATTAGAAGGTATCCCAGCATACCTTTTCGGCTCCTCTGCTCATCGTTTCACACCTCCAACTGCCCTGGGCTCAGGTGACCCGCCCTTTAAATGCCCGGGAATTTTAAAATCTCCTTCTGTTTGCTCAGCCAGGTGTGGAGTGCAATCAATCAAATCAATCAATCACTGCACCATGCCTCCAGCCCCAAACGAGCCCCAGCATGGAGCAATGGCGAGCTGCAGGACTTCATCAGTGTTTGGGTGAGGAAGCTGTGCAGTCACAGTTGCGCTCCAGCCATAGAAATTATGATACCTATGGGCAGATATCAAAGTCCATGCTGCAAAGAGGCCATGAACGGGACACGCTGCAGTGCAGTGGTTAAAGTAAAGGCAGCTCCGGAGTTCTATTGCAAAGCCCCGTGGAGGGAAACCGGAGCTAGTCCTGCCTCACCGACCTGCCATTTTTTACAGAGAGCGGATGCGATACTTGTGGTGTGACCCCACTGCAAAATCCGAGGACCAGCGATGGACAGTTCAGAGCGCGGGAGATGAAGGAGGGAGCGGTGGGGAGGAACCGAGAGTGAGTGGGTACTGGGGTGATGGGAGCACCCCGGAGTCCCAGGAGGCATGCAGCCAGGAGCTCTTCTCAAGCCAGGAGGAAGCTAGCCAGTCGCAGCAGCTGGAACTTGTTGGTGAAGAAGAAGCAGAGGATCATGTTCCCGGTAAGCAGCTTTTATTTTAAGGAGGGAAATTGTTTTAGGAGAGGAGGGGGGGAGTTATGGCTGCCTGCATGCACTGAATTTAAGCTACACAATTTTAACACAAACCTGCACCCACTCCATTTGTAACTTACTCATGTTACCGCTCAATTTGTCCCAGATACTTATATATTAATTGCACCTATTCACTCCAGGCTGCTTTTGCCTCAATTTTATCCTGTGTAGTTAAATACATACACAGAGCTGGCTCCTCAGCTGACACACCTGGGTATGTTTCCATTGACTTCAATGGAGTTAAGTCCATTTTTAGCATCTGAAGATCTGGCCCATTAAAAACAGTTATTCTTCAGTGCTCTGTACTGTATGCTTCTCCTTCCTGGGTTAATTTTATGTATCATTGTTGGGGGCAAGGATGCAGGAAAAATTTGTGTAGTGGGGGTGCTGAGAGCCATTGAACCAAACTGTAAACCCTCTCAAGCTACAGTGTGCAGCAGCATCCCACGCACCTCTAGTTCCAGCACCTATGATTGGGGGGGAAAAGAAAATAAAAAAAGTTTAATTAAATATTCATTTTTAAAACACCCAATAGATTTTTAGCATGTTTTAGTTAAGGTTCAGATACTACAGTGATGAGTGCAGGACACAGAAGTGCAGAAATAGTTTAGTGTAACTGATATAATTTCTTACAAATATTGCTTTCCTAAAGGACATGAAGTCATTTATACTAATGAAAATGAAGAGCTACTTCACTAGGGCAAAACTGGTGTGGGAAAAGAATCAGACCCATCAGGTGCAGATATGAGAAACACAACCTGTGAACATTTTAAAACAATGCACTATAACTTCCATGTAAATGATGCATATATATAGTGCAGTTTTGTGCAACTAAGACCTGATCCTAATTCAGTGGGGGTTTTGCCAGTGACTTCAATCAGGGAAGTATCAGCCCCTTAGACCATAGCTATTCTGCTCACTTTCCACTTTTAGGACCCAAAGTGTAATTTACTTGTTCACATGTGTAACAACAAGAATGTCACAACATTTGGAACATGTAATTGCATAAGAAACAACAGTGTGCAGGAGTCATGTGGCAAGACAATGTTTTTGAATGAGGACACAATGTGTGGTTACACAAATAACCAGAATCAAATTAAGTCCACCACACTTGAGGCACAAGACATGAATTAAATATGTAGCTGCTCCAGCATGTCATAATTTTTCACTTCTTAAAAGAAGTGTTGAACCTGATGAGGAACAGCTTGCATTGTTTCTCACTGATTTAATTTGTACATTCTGTAATTGACTAGGCTGCAGTAAAAACAGTCATTTTGTGAGGCTATCATAAACTCATTAGAAGCGTACTGAGAAAGCTTAATGGCTTACAACCCACAGCTTTCGTGCATCCATTTTTACAGAGATCCCTTCCCAACAAGCCTGCCGCATGGTGCACCATGCTGCTGCCGGTACAGTAGTTTTCACACAGGCCCCAGAAAATTAGAGGTATTTGTGAATAACAAGAATAATGACAGAGCCAACATTTCAGGAGTACTTGGAGTGCTGCTGGGACAGGAAAAATCTCTTGTATTGTTAGCCATGGCGAGAATGGTTAGCTGTTAAGTACTGCAGGGCACAACTAATCAAAAGCTCAAATATCCCACACAAAGGAACAAAACTAATTACTCTCCCTGACCTACTATTGTTTCCTGCCTCTGCCTTCTCTGGACTAATAAAAGGTTTAATTTTAAATTGTGCAAAGAAAATGTCAGTATTAGAGAGAAGTACAGCATGCAATTGCTCTGAGCAGCATCAGGTAAACTACATCATGGTTTTGAACGTAATGGGCCAGAGGAGAATGAAGTGTAAACAAACTCCCGTTTCCTCTCTTTTCCTCCTCCTCTCTCTATTATCCTGTAACACTATAGGACACAACATACAAAGAAAACTTTACAAAATATGCAGAGCAGATTCTGCTTACAATTCATTGAACTTTGAGGAAGGTCATTTTTGAATATGAAGCAGAGTGACGTAATGAGCCAGACCCTCAGCTGGTATACAGCAGCACAGATTCATTGACTTCAGTGGAGCCACTCTGAACTGATAGCTGCTGATGATCAGATCCCATGCCTCTCTCCATCATACCCTGATAGTGCTCAGTCATGCAAGGTGCTGAGAACTCTGGCCTGGATCCAGAAAAGCCCTTATGTCTTCCCGCTGAAGTCAGTGGGACTACTCACGTGCTTCAAGTTATGCATGTACCTTGCTAGATTGGGGCCAGAGTTCTCAGTACCATGTAGGATTGCTCCCCTGACCATAGTGGGTAAGCTGAAGGATCTTTGTTGAGAATAAGTGAGTGGTTACTACAATGCCAACTGTCTTGCCTCATCTCCTTCACACACTCCAGTTGATCACAAAAGAATGTCTCACTATGGGTATATAACTTTAGGAATATCTCCCTGGTGTGGATGATCATCATAAAATCCAACATGTCACTCATCCCTTGTATGTTCCCAGAGGGATATCTCCTAATCGAGGTATAGCGTGTGTATAACATTTTATAATTATGTTATTGTTCCCTGACGGGATAGTTTCCTAGCTGAAAGCTGATTGTTGTGTGATAGGTTGATTATTATGAACAGCTGACCACAGAAACTCGGAGAGTGGGCTAAAAGAACAACACTTCTTACCTTCTTGTTTGTGGTGCAGTATTGTAAGTGAACTGGGTTGATGACACACAGCATGACCTTGCGCAAGCCCCATAAATCAAAATTTTCAAACATGAGTGACAAACTTAGGCATCTAAACACATATTTACACACCTAAAAAGTGGCCTGGTTTTCAGAGATGCTAAGAGCCTGCAGGTCCCACTGAAGTCAAGCTGGAGTTGTGAGTGATAAGCACCCACGAAGGTTGTTACTCATGTCTTTATCAAAAGACACAATATGTTTTTTGATATTATTCTCTGAAGAATTGCCTCCAAAACATGATGCTTCTGAGAACTATGTTAGCTTTGAAACTGCTGGCACTGCGTTGTCATTTTTTGTTAGAACCATGACCTTCCAGAGGTAATTAATATTCTTCATCTGCAACTGAAAAATAAATGGGTACTATATTAGTGTTTTAGCTGGGAGAATTGACTACTACTGAGAAAAATGAATACTTGCCCATTTTTAGTCATAACGGATCACATTTCTTAATATGGCTTGACCGATATGTAATCCATTATTGATTTATTTCTGTGACCGTATTTCCTATGAACTGCTGTGAAAATATTCTCTGTAATATAAGGATCAACCTCTTAATTGCCCCTTCCAAGGATGGGGATTTTCAAAAGCACTTAATATCTTAAGGAACACAAGTCCCCATTGAAAGTTACATATGCGCTTAAGTGCTTTTCTGAGTTGGGCCTAGACATGATTAAAATTTAAAGGGCTCTTTTGTCAAAATCCTAGAATGTAATTGGCAGTCTTTTAAAACCTTTCCTTGTTTCTCTGGAACTATCTGCCTCAGCTACTGTAGAGGGATGTTCATTTGGTTGGTATCAAAGTTTTTGGCCTGGTATAGCACTCTAACTAATAAACAAAATTGGTCCACCCCAAACAAGTAAAGACTAGATGTCTTTCTAAAAGGTGTGAGCGCTTTGGGCCTGATGCAGAAATTACTGAGTGAGGCACTTTGGCCTGTGTTATGCAGGGGATCATATTAGATGATACGTAGAGTGGTCTCCTCTGGCCTTAAACTCTGTGAATCTATTAAAAATCTTTACACCTTCTCTAGCTACTCCATTTTGTGTGTCTCAGGATGTTTAATGAAATAAAATGTGTGTGACTCTGCGCCTTAGTTCTTATAAGTAAGGTAAATGAAATTTAAGAACTTACACACAGATTTTACCGGTGCCAGAAGGGGCATTTTGCCATCTACAACTAATCCTTCATGTTAAAATGCATTTGACCATACTCTGACCCAGGGAAATCTTTGACTAGTCTTTATGCGTGCGATTATCGGGCACACCATGTGCAGCATATTTCAGCAACTAGTTCACACAAAACAGTGAATTGCAGACACATAAAATTTTTGTGAACTGGACTGTAAAATGTCTGAGGCAGTACTCTCTGTCTAACTTGACAGCTGGTATCTGATCAGAAAATAGCATATTTTCCCTCGAATACTAGTTATCCTGTCACTTTGCATTGCATAAATATAAACAAATATATGGATGAGAAAAAAATAACAGGAAAAAAAGGAAAGAAAATCTGCCTCTAAAAATTCCAGAATACAGGAACTGTTGTGTCACAATGACATTATGGTACCTAGAGTCAGGAGTCCATGATTTGTTGCAAAATGTGTCTGCAGTGATAGATGAACTTCTATGCCAATGACCCCAAGATGTTAAATGAACATACTGACCCCTATTCTGAACCCTTTATTCATGCAAAATTCTCTTTAGAAGAGATTTTGTTTGAGTAAAGACTTCAGGATTGAACCCAATGTGAGCATTCTGAGAAGAAAAAAATAGATGTACTGTAGTATTCTAAATAAAAAATATAAGAAGCTGGAATAATAAACCTGAAAAAAACAAGGCTGTTGAGGTTAAAAATCTACGTCTGGAGCATTAAAAGTGTTTAGGCACTGATTTTCCCAGGCTATGACAACCGGGCTTGTAATAGTTTTGAAATGTAACCCTAGGACAGTACAAGCTGCACTGACACTTTTATTTTAATTTTGTTTATTGAAGTCAGGAGGGACAGTCTTTCCATGGCACCTGTCAGTTACAGCAGGAGAGCTTCAAGGGAGATTATATGGTAGATTTTAACTTCTGCATGTAGAGATGCTTTCCAAAGTAGTATTTTCTTGTAAGCGATCACAGGTAGTCCATCTCTTTGAATTACAATGGTAAAATGGAGGGTCGATGACAGGTTGACCAGATACAGGGCTCACCAATAATTTGTGTAAAGTGGGAGGTTGTCAGAAAGATACTGCTGGTGAGATAGAAAATGCTTGGTGGAGCTTGTTCTGAACTGACATGTAATAGGTAGTTTTCTTAGACATCTCTCTTATAGTTGGGTACAGTGAGAGGGAGACCAGCCTCAAAGGGAATTTGATTTGGATTATCATAATTAGTAATGCTGTTGTGCTGTCAAGATAGCCTTCATGTAAATCATGGGCAGCAAACCGGTTATTACATTTTTTTCAATTTGTTTCCAGCAGCTTTTCTTCATAATTATACAAAGGATGAATCCTGAATGCAAGGGTGAAGGCAATGCTATTTCTAGTATGTTTAGGTTACAAAATGTTTGTTTGAATTATAATTTATGGATGTATCTATTTGTTTGCTGCATAAAAAGGTGATTAAATAATGTTCTTGGGGATAGTAAGAATGTGGGATTTTATTGTTCAAGAAAAGCTGTTGTTTGAAAAATAGCTCCAGTCAGGTGCTGGAAGTACGAGAGTAGGGGGGTGCTGCTGCACTCCCTGGCTTGAAGTGGTTTCCAATGGCTCTCAGCACAACCACTATAAATATTGTTCCAGCACCCCTGGCTCCAGTGGAAAGTGGGGGACAGAATGTGAAAACATCCTCCTGGCTCCTGAATTGCACTTTCCCTTGCATTCCTTGTGCACCTAATACCTCTGTCAGCCACTCAATGATCAAGTTTGCCAGTATCTTCCTGTGTGAAACCTATCCTTTTTGTATTCTTTTCACAATCTGATGGTAGACTCTTTTTCTGTGCAACCCCCTACACACAGAGCTCCCTTCCTCTCCTTCTGCAGCATACATCCATCGTCATTCATATCCCTCTGAACAACATGCTTCTTCTAAGAAGCCTTGTCCATGATCATCCAAAACTGAGAAAGGAGATGAAGATGATAATCAAAATACCCACACAAAGAAACAGACAAGAAAACCCTCAACACTGCTTCAGGGCTGGACTGTTAGCTGGTGCTTTGTGTATCTGAACTGTATTGTGTGTTTCTATAGTAATTTCCATACTCCTTGGGACCAGGGCCCTTATTTTCTTCATGTTGTCTGCAAAGTGCCATATATACTGAAAGCCTGCAGCAAATACAGTTATTATTTCTGTCGTTTTGTTACAAGCAAACACTGTCACATGGAGAAATGGAATCCTGCCTCCTCTTACACTGCAACCCCTGCTTGCCAGTGTTTCCATCTGTATTCTGCCTCTTATCTTCTCCCAGTCTTCCTTGATACCCACAAACTTATTCTGCCAACTCTACTGATATCTGAGGATAGATCAATAGGTTTCAATGGGACTATTCTCAGAGCAAGATCTTATTTATATATGTATGGCTGATAGAAGTGGGCCCAACATTTCCAGCTTCTTGCAGGTGTCCTTGCTGCTGATGCATACCCTTGAACAGGTTTTGCAAAGCGTGTCAATCTCAGGCCTGGTCTACACTATGCTTTTAAACTGAATTTAGCAGCGTTAAACCGATTTAACCCTGCACCCATCCACACAAAGAGGCCCTTAACATTGATATAAAGGGCTCTTTAAACCGGTTTCTGTAGTCCTCCCCAACGAGAGGAGTAGCGCTGAAATCGGTATTGCCATGTTGGATTAGGGTTAGTGTGGCCGCAAATTGACGGTATTGGCCTCCGGGCAGTATCCCACAGTGCACCATTGTAACCGCTCAAGAAAGCAATCTGAACTTGGATGCACTGGCCAGGTAGACAGGAAAAGCCCTGCGAACTTTTGAATTTCATTTCCAGTTTGCCCAGCGTGGAGCTCTGATCAGCGCGGGTGGCGATGCCGTCCCAAATCCAAAAAGAGCTACAGCATGGACCGTACTGGAGATACTGGATCTGATCGCTGTATGGGGAGACAAATCTGTTCTATCAGAGCTCCGTTCCAGAAGACGAAATGACAAAGCATTTGAAAAAATCTCCAGGCTATGATAGACAGAGGCCACAGCAGGGACTCAGCACAGTGCTGCATGACAAGCGTAACGGAAAGCCAAAGAATCAAATGGACGCTCATGGAGGGAGAGAGGGGGGACTGAGGACTCCAGCTATCCCACAGTCCCCGCAGTCTCCGAAAAGCATTTGCATTCTTGAGCTCTCAATGCCTGAAGGGTCAAAAACATTGTCGCCAGTAGTTCAGGGAATATGTAGTCAATTTATCCCCCTTTCCCCCTTCAATTTACCCCTCCTCCCCCCTCAAAGAAAAGGGGAAAAAATTGTTTCTCGCTACTTTTCAATGTCACTGTATGTCTACTGGATGCTGCTGGTAGACGGGGTGCTGCAGCGCTAAACAGCAGCATCCTCTCCCCTCCCTTCCCCGGTGGCAGACAGTACAGTACAAAATGACTGATAGCCGTCCTCATCATCATCATCCTAGTGATGCTTCCTGGCTGCCTTGGTGGAGGTCGCTGGGGGTGCCTGGGTAAAAGTGGGAATGACTCCCTGTCATTCCTGGCAGATGGTACAAAATGTTGGGTAACCCGTCCTCATCATAGCAGCTGGAGCCTGAGCTCCATCAGTTCCCCCCCCCCGGCCTTTTCGTCGTCTAAAGAAAAGACTTCTGTACTCCCTGGACTATCATAGCAGCGGGAGGCTCGTGTTCCTCTCCCCCAACTCTTTAATGTCCTGCCTGGACATCATAGCAGCTGGAGGCTGCCTCCCCCTCACTTTATCTTGCTAAAAAGTCAGTGTTCTTATTCCTGCATTCTTCATTACTTCATCACACAAATGGTGGGACACTGCCATGGTAGCCCAGGAGGGGTGTGGGAGAAGGGAAGCAACGGATGGGGTTGTTGCAGGGCACCCCCTAGAATGGCATGCAGCTCATCATTTCTTCAGGATCTCTGGGGCTCTGACCCGGAGCGGCTGTACTCTCTGGCTCTCTAGTAGACTTGCCCCATATTTTAGGCAGGACTGACTCTATTTTTAGACAAAACATAAAGAAGGGAATGACCCCGGGGAGTTATTCCCATTTTTCTCCCATGCGCCCCTGGCCGACCTCAGTGAGGCCAGCCAAGAGCACCCATGACAAAAGCAGACGGTACAAAATGATTCATAACCGTCATCACCAATTTCCATTGCAAACGATACAAAAGATTGAGAAATCGTCATCTTATCGTCATCTCATTGCCAGTTTACAATGGCATACAGTGCCAATAGGGATGGTACCATCTCTGCTACTTGCAAATGGAATGCTACTGTGTAGCGCTGCAGTACCGCCTCTGTCAGCAGCATCCAGTACACATACAGTGACAGTGACAAAATGGCAAACAGGCTCCATGGTTGCCATACGTATGGCGTCTGCCAGGGCAATCCAGGGGAAAAGGGTGCAAAATGATTGTCTGCCTTTGCTTTCCCGGAGGAAGGAATGACTGACGACATTTACCCAGAATCACCCGCTACACTGTTGTTTTGCACCATCATGCATGGGATTCAACCCAGAATTCCAATGGGCGGGGGAGACGTGGGAACTATGGGAGAGCTACGGGATAGCTACTCACAGTGCAGCACTCGCAGAAATCGACGCTAGCCTCGGTACATGGAACGCCACCACTGGCCGAATTAATGTGCTTAGTGTGGCTGCGTGCACTCGACTTTATACAATCTGTTTTACAAAACTGGTTTATGTAAAATCGAAATAATCCCGTAGTGCAGACATACTCAGCTTTAGGGTGTACTTAGGGAGAGGCAAATTAACGTCAAAGCACTAGTCCTATTGCTAAAGGGAAGCATACCAGCAGGCACCAAAGGTCCCAAGAATCCTGAGGGTATCAGGGGACTACAACAATCAAAGGAACTGTCCTGATGCAATGGGATATTGGTCTTCTCTAGCTGAAATATATTGGGAAAGGGGAGGGAAGAAGCAGTGTTTAAACATTCCATTTGCAGGCGAGGATTCGGGACAATGTGTTACTTGTTAGGATGTTCTTGAAAATACACTCATGCCGGTCATATATAGTCAACTTCAAAAACATTTATCACACACAAATATTTGCCACCTGAATTTTCAGATTATGTGTAACATGCCCAATTCTTATTCTTCAAGATTCTAAAGGACCAGAATCTGAATTGAAATCTGAATCACACTGCCAAAAATCTAGGTAATATGTGTGATAGGATTTATTTATTTGTCAATTTATTTATGTATTTATTTATTTGTGTCCCCTCTTACTATGCACACTGTCTCCAACAGATATTTTGTTGAACAGAACATTGATAGTTAAATTGTTCATTGAATTTGTCCTGCCTTTTAATTTGTTTTTAGATGGTGCATAGAAATTGTATTTTTAACAAAAGCAAAATGCATAAAAATATAGCAAAATATCCAGTAACAATTTATTTTAGAGAACATAAAAAGCATGTAACTACTTTCTAATTATCAGCCTTTGAGGCATTTACGGCTAAATTAAAATAATCAGTAGTAGTTAAGTGTGTTTGCTTTGATTAGGTCCCTGGTTTATGAGATTTTAGGCAGAAGTAAACTTTATAATATCGATAATACTGAATTTTATGTTAAATTTATGTCACCTTTGTTATTTGATACAATAAATAGGGTTTTAAGTTTTTTGCATAGTTCATGACGTTTAGGAAAAGTAATAAAAAAAATCCTATAATCTTTAATGCAGTCCCTGACACAATGAGCTTACAATCTAACCAGACAAAACAGACAAAATGTGGGATAAAGAAAATATCATTATTTCCATTCCACAGGCTGTAATCCAGCAAAGCATGGAAGTGCACTCTGAACTTTTAAGCACAGGAATAGTTTAATTGATTTTAGAGTTGTCTAGCTAAGTGCCTCTATTGTGAAAAAATACTAAATATGATAGAATCAAGGGTAGGACATGGCATTCCAATTAGGGTGACCAAACAGCAAGTGTGAAAAATTGGGACTGGGGATGGGGGGTAATAGAAGCCTATATAAGAAAAAGACTCAAAAATCGGGACTGTCCCTATAAAATTGGGACATCTGGTCACCCTAATTTCAATACATATGAACTTTTGTTAAAATGGACAACCTTAATTCTAATGTGAAGAAGAGCCTGGTGTAGCTCGAAAGCCTGTCTCTCTCACCAACAGAAGTTGGTCCCATAAAAAATACCACCTCACCCACCTTGTCTCTCTAATATCCTAGGACCAACATGGCTACAACACTGCATATAACCTTAATTCTGACTGGCAATGGAGTTAGTGTAAAACTCCTCCTTCACTTCCTCTCCAATCCACAGACTTGTTTAGCTTAAAAAATTGCAACATAACAAAACAAGAGGTGAAGTCATAGCCCCAGTTGAAATAATCAATGAAAATCTTCCCATTGACTTCAGTGCAGCCACGAATTCACCCATAGAATGTCTTGAGTTTTCTAAAAAAAACATGAAAGTCATAAAATCAATGACTCCCATGACTTCTGTGAGAAATTTCATCTGTACTGATGATAAATTGATCCTATGAATTAGAGAAAGGTCCAGTGCAAGCCCCGAGATTCAATTACCCTAGATCCTTAATGACATCAGGCTCAGAGTCTGAATTTAACCCTGAAGCTGATCTTTACTCTGAATGAGATGTTGCATCTCAGTGGACCTTATCTAGCCCAGTCATATAACAATAAAAATGATTAAAAATTATATGATAATTAATGACAATAGGCACCACTTATATGTTAATTGCTTTGTACCTCTGGGTAATTGCCCTGGTTTGTGTGCTACATTGTAACTGCAGCTCCAGGTGGAAACTTCATGTGATGCATGTTCCATTCCATTTTCTAGATGCATCATTGTTTGCAGAAATACACATGTACTATATGTAGTCAGTAGTGACTGCACTTATTCTGGTGTTAGAATCTCCTTACCTACATCTGTCATATAAAAACCTGGATATCATGCAAAATCTTCTAGGTAAACTGTAGATATTGGATTAATAAAGTCAGGGTCCAGGAACTCTTATTCCAAATTAGTGTCAGTGTCAAGGATCAGTGATTCTTCCTTTAAATTAGAATTCATTTACTTAATGTACTGCAGCAAAACTACAGTAGCTTTTTGGCAAATGTTTAGAGGACAAAATCCTTAAGCAAAATCTTTTTTCTGTAAAACAGTAATCTAAATTAAACAGACCTCATCCCACACTGATCTTCTTACCTCTGCTCCATCCACCTCTTCCAGCAGCCTGTAGTATCCCTAGCTCATTCGTGACTCTCTCTCTCTCTCTATAGTCCATTGATTAGTTACATGCTTGCTAATGTAAACTGATAAAAATTCAAAGTGCCTTAGGATGATATCAGAAGAGGTTGAACTAATTCCAGTGACTGAGACCTTGACATTCAAAAGTATCAGAAAATACGATGGGAGAAAGTTCTCCTTTCATTGTTTTGGGTAAGAAACTCACTTAGCTACCTTCTTTATCATTCTATTCTGAGCTTAATTGTTTGTTTTTTTTAATGTGTGGCAGGGTGACACATGTTCAGATGGGTCAGTGGAAGGGACAGTTTAATCCCAGTGGCTAATCCTCCTCTTGCACAGAGCAAGAATCACTGATGCTATTCTAAGAACGTGACAAACCATTCAGAACAAAACAATGTATTCAACAACTATCCTTAAGTAAACAATAGAGAAAAACTAGATATACAGTTTTAACACTTCCAAATTACAAGGTTCCTTGGAACCCGTTTGCTGAGTTGAGAAAAAAGATGGTTCAGTGGTTAGGGTACTAGTTTACAACTCTAGCAGCCTGGGTTCAAGTCTGTATTCTATCCCAAACTTCCTGGGTGACTTTGGGCAAGTCACTTAGGGCCAGATTTTCAAAGGTATTTAGGCACCTAAAGATGCATATGGGCAGCTAGTGGGATTTACAAAAGTGTCTGAGCAGGTTAAGTGCTTTAGAAAATCCCAGTAGGTGCCTATCTGCATCTGAAGGCACTTAAATAACTTTGAAAATGTGGCCTGTGAGAGTGTGTCTATGCAGCCTTGCAGCAGTGAGCCTCCCAGCCTGGGTCAACAGACTTGGAGTTGTGGGGCTCATGCTAGTGCTCTAAAAACAGCTGTGTAGACAGCACTCTGAAGTTGTGTCTTGGGCTGGAGCCAGGGGGTTGGAAGCCCATCCCTCAACCTACCTTCTATTGGTGTCTGGAGGGTAAATGCGTTAAAAGATTGTGAAGTGTTCAGGCACTATGGCAATAGGGAGCATAAAACTACATAAAAGAGATACCATGTTATGTATCATCTGTAAAAATTTCTTAAAACAAGGTTCCTGCCTGCACATCAGTGACATCAAAAATGTCCAGTCAAATTGCTCAGGGGCTGGACCTGTCTCTGTCTATCCAGCAAGAATAGTTGCACCAGCTCCTTTCAGACTTCTTGTTCCTTGATAATCATGTCTAATCCTTTTCCTTTCAGCATAACTCTGATCTGGTTTTGTTTCTTATCTCTTTGCAACTGCAGTGTGGCTCTGTTTCTCTTAAGATAGATCTACTTTAGTCCGGCTTATCTCAGGGCAACTTTCATCTGCTGTAATTCATCATAGAACCACTACCCTTCTTACATGCTTGACCAGTGTAAACCTAGCTTATGATAAAAGCTACCCTTCTTACATTTTGCTACTCATCTTACATGCTGGACCAATGTAAACCTAGCATATGATAAAATCTCTACTAGTAGTCAGTGTTTCGAAGGACTCCGTCTTCTTCTAGCTCGTGGTACATTGCAGTGATTTGTTTGAGTAACAACAAATTGTCCATAGACACAAACTACAAAGCACATGCAAAAGGAACCTGTTCACAAATATTTTAATTAGAATTAAAAATACTGCTCCTTAAGAAAACAGCAACTGCTTCAGTTTTCGTGAGGAATGTGGTGGGCAGGGGCAAGACGATGTCTATTTGCTGGAATCTTTTTGTTGAAATCTCCCATTATTCCCCCAGACATACACACTCTGAGGAAAGGGATGGGTTTAACAGCATCTGTGGAAACTACTGTAGCCTGTGTTTGCAGTAACAGCTGTGGAGCACCTCACTATCCCATTGTGGCCTGAAATGAAGATTCTGTTCTTTTCTGGCTGCTGCAATTTCTCCCCACATCACTGGTGCCAATCCCATTTGTTCAGACTTGATGCAGAGACCAAGATTTGGCTTTTGGCTGGGCTAGTATATTAGCAGCTTTGGGTGCGGAAATCTGCAAAGATGCTAAAATGCAAAATTTAAGATTGCATAAGGGTGTTGTTTTATCTGGATAACCATTTGGCTTTAACCATCTTCTGGAGTTACCACCATAAGCTTACACAAATAAGTGCATGTAAGTGGTTTATGCAAAATCAGATGCCAAATCTCTGAGTTCACCACTTTTTAAATCTTTGCATTGTGATATCTAAGAACAACTTTTCTTTCTCTTCTTCTGCATGAACAATATTACTTCTTGCAACAGATTTTTTTAAAATTCAAAATGCAACTCTTTGATAACAATTAAATGACCATTATCTGCTTCTTTGTATTCTCTTCATTTATAAGGATGGCAGGGTTCCATTTTTGCTGAGACTTTTAAGTTTTATTAATTGCTCTAGTTGTCTCTTTTGGGAACCAGATTTCCCATCAGTCTAAACCTATCAGACTATTTAGTCTATTAAAGACATTCTTACAAAATAAAATTTTCAGAGTTCACTTGCCATATTAACTTTTTGGTAAAATGAACGGTACTTCTATGAGAAATACACCTCTCAGAATAGTATAGGTTAAACCATATCAAGATATTGGCTAGTTTTGATCTCACCTGCTGCATGACTCAGGGAGGATGAAAGAAGATGAAAAACAACTACATTCAAAACTGAAGGGGAACCAAAGCAGTATCATCCAACCTCAAACTCTTTAAGTAAGCAGATGCTGCCCCCTCTGAACATTGTGTGGTAGATGGTCTGAAGGCTGTTGGGGGAGGATATGGCCAGTTGAAGGGGCTTGTCTGGATTACTCATATCTACACAGTAGAGAAATCCATCCGTGGAACCATGGTGTAAATGCTGGCTTTCTCAACACTCATCTCTGAAGAGCCTGTTCCAGACCGTCTTTCAGACTGGTTGGTTGTAGGAATGTGGTTAGAAGTTATAGCAACTGGGGTGGAGAACAGAAGAATTGCACAGATGTCCTAAGGTTCATAGAATATCCCCATAGACTTTGAAGCATCTATACACTTGGTGTTGCCATATCTCTGGCCCATCCACAGTCTCATAAATCATGCTCCTTCACCTGTTGAGATAATGCAGTTTCCATATAACTTTTCACCTCCCGTGGTTTTATTTTATTTCTGAAAGTAGAAAGGTTTCTAAATATCATTTATCTTTGAAAGAGAGTCTTATCTCCATGCTGGCACAGACATTTAGAGACTCGTGTGTTACTGGTAGTACTCAGTTTTCATTTCTTCTAAGTGTACTGTGCTTATCTACCTGTTCTTCCACACATTCTAAAATATAAACATCCTATTGTAATTCTTTCCTGATTCTTCTGTTTACTGCCTGCTGTATGGAAAGAGACCATAGAAGTGTGTGGTTTTATTTCCATAATGTATTTGGCAGAGAAAACGGTATGAGGTTGGCAGAGATCACTGACAAATACTAATTTTAGGAGAAAGAGCACAGGAGCATATAACTTACATACAGTTTTTCCTCTCCAGTGCTCTAATGAAGAGGCCATTTAGGTCCAATATTTTAGTTATGAACATGAAATAGTTTAAGAGTTGAAGTCAGATCATTCTAATTTCAAGTGAAAAGCATAGGGGTGTTTATGAAACCTTTAGCAGTTCTGAACACAGCTGATGCTTTACCAGGTCAGATAATTAAGGATCATTGTGGACAGGCTCCTCAGCATCATTAAAGAGACAATTTACACTAGAAAGTGTGTGCACCAAGTGAAAGGGTTGTAGGAAGAAAGAGATGCTAGTCATCCTTCTGTTTTACACCCAAATGAAACAGCTTGGGAAAGAGGATCTGAATGCAAAACAAAATAATTGATTACCAAATTGCTTTGTAAAGTTTGTCAAGTAACATCTACAGAAACTTCACCCTTACTACAAGAGCAGTGCTTCCAAAAGTGTATCTCTGATTTATCTGATTAATCCTGCTGGTGCCAGTAGGGCTGCAGAGCTGTGCCTAATGTATTATAAAGAATGCCTGGGAATCTAAGTAACTAAAAACACTAGGGTCAGGTAAAACTTACCCTCCTTCCCCCAGTAATAATAATGACCTGGCCCATGGGTTGTAGATAGTAAAAATTATATGTGATAACTCAGAAAGAGAGAGGCTGAATTAATTCCCAGAACATTTTTGGAAGGTTATTCTTTCAGACAGACCTTTCAGCCCTACCTTGTACCCCAGTTGCAGTGGCCCACTGCAGGAGTTCGTAATTCCTGGGGTGTGGGACTCACCAGTCATGCTTCCTCCTCCCCCCACCCCCCATTCCTTCTGTCCCACCCCTGTCCCTGAATGCTGCTATGGAAGTTGGGCAGAGTTGGTTGCTCGTAACTCTTCCTAGTTGGCTACGGTTCCAGGAGCTGTTCAGGAAGCTGGGAAGTGCAGCAGTGTTCAGTTGTCCCAGGCCATATATCAGGAGATGTGAGGAATGGGTGGAGTGAAACTAGAGAAATTCCCTTGTTGCTTGATATGCCCCTTTTCACCAGTGGAGTGTCTGATCACAACTGAGAATTGGGCTCTCTTTGCTTACCATTCTTGGAACACATATATTCATACTCTGCTGGCACACTGCATAAACAATTGCTAAAAATACTTAAGTACTAACATACAATACAGCCACTGAAACAAATGTTTACATAAGTCATGTGGTGCTACCAAAGGGGTGAGTGGATTGGCTTCACCCCACTATCCTGCACCAGCTGCCATGTCTGAATCCCTTTGTTCTTTCTTTGTTGTTTCACATGATATGAAATAAAAGTCATCTAGACTTAGCAATACAAGTTTTCTCCTTTGCTACCCAATGATAGTGCCATAATTAATCAAATTATACTATACTTGTTATGCTACATTGTAGCCTTTTGGGAGAGATAGGATGGTGTTACTTACAAAGTAAGAAATGAAGAGTTCAATCCCCTCACTAGAAAACGCATAGAAAACAGAAAAAAACATCAGTGGATAGTTTTAGGGTTTGGGGTTCTTTGATTTGTTTTACATTACAAGAATTTACATATTGTGTAACAAAGATATGATCAAACTCTCAGTTTTCAAAATAATAAGAGGAAGTAAAAGCATCTGTAATTCTAAACCAGAGAGCTTTCTGTGAGATGAATCTTTATTTTTTTTTCCTCTGGTGGGTAGGTAAAGAAAAAAAAATCCAGAAACATTAACAAAAGACAGTGTCTGGAAAAAATGCTGGCTATTAGGGGAGGTATGCATGATTTTATAGAGGTTATTGGATGAAAAGCAGAGAAAGTTTGTATAACTTAGAGAAGAAATTTAAGTTAGGATCTCTAGAAACTAAATAAAAAAGCCATGTAAAATCTAAAGCAGAATGAGAGGCAGAAGGACCTGCAATGGTTTCCTGAAGCTCTTTCTCACTTTCACATGGCTTAATATCCTGCAGAATGTTATCCAGGGTATTTCCACATGAGAGCAAAAGAAATAATAATCATTGGGGGAAAATGGCAAGATAAAATGCGTAAGACAGAAAAAGTCTGTCTCTAAAAAGTCCTCTAGAAAACAATTTGTTTAACATCAAATGACATTTTCAATCTATATTTTAATTTGTTTTTCTTCTACATCTCAGGCAGTTGGGATGAGGATTTTGAAGCTTGCACATACATTTTAAAAATCAACCAAATATTTCTTTTAGGTAAAATCATCCCAAGTGAAGAGGGTCATCACAAGGGTCTTTGTATCATTTTTGCCCATGTCTGCCATTAATTTGAGGATAGTCCGGAGCTTCTGCACTGAGGTAAAATTTCACCATGGGTGGGCATATACCAGGGGAAAGGATAGCAAACCCCCTGCCCAGATTCTGAACATCCAAGCAACCTGATGGTTCCTGGGATCTGAATTATCTTCAACTGCATTTGGTCTCACATTTCCTATTACACATAGATCCCACGTGATTACAGGGGTTATACTGGTTGAACTCAGTAGTGCTACACCAGTTTATACCAGCTGAGAATGTGGTCTATAGCATTTGAGAGTTCCTGCCCATACTGAGTTAAGAAATGCTTTTTTCAGCAATGTTCCGAATGAGGTTGCACACGACAGCAGCATTTGGACATCTAATTAATCTTCAAATTAAGGCACAAGTACTATCTCAATATATCCACATTTTGTGGCACAAGAGACATCAGATAGAATTAAAAGATGAGCGGGCATCTAAAAATTAGGGACAGGTAGTAACTTTAATTATTGATGAAACATTCTCTTGAAAGATGTAAAATTCTATTATAAGCTCTTCTTACTTGATTGCAGCTTTCAGCTTTTTGTCACATACCCTGTCATAAGTAGATAGGTAAGGTAAGGGTTAAGTTTCTTTTACCTGGAAAGGGTAACCAAACACCTGACCAGAGGACCAATCGGACTGGATTGTTTAAAAAGTCAGGGGCTGGGCATTTGTATACTCGAGTGTCTTTGTTGTTTTTCTCGGCTATGAGCTAAACACAGTTTCCTCTATCTCCCTCTATCTCAAAGTTCTTACTATAAAGTCTGTAACTTAACAAAGGAAAAGCAAAGTTAACGCTTAACGGCTATGAAGAGCTTTGTGATAGTCTTGTATCAGACTTGTCTATGATATAGGAAAGCTTTTGAGGCTCGCGATAGGTGGTCTATTGTTGGAGGATCAGGATACTCTCGCGTCTCGGCGGTGCCAAAAGCCAGGCAGTATCTCCAAACACGTCAATCGTGATCTCCAGGTTCGCAAACATCTGTGAGACAAAGGAAGGCAAAGGATTCGGCTATGATGAGCTTTGTGTTGTATTGACATGTTATGTTGATTTGTTGGACGGTTTAATTGGGGCATCTTTATAAAATCAGAACTTTGTACTTACAATTTTCCTTATAAGGCAAAGCCTGTATTATATTACTTTTGCAGATTGTTAGGTTTATATTTTTTCGTTTTTTTCTTTAAGTAGTTTTCTTGTTTAAACCTTGTGAAGTTGTTTTCCTAGAGCAGAGGGGGGAGAGATAAAAGCAATCTGTGTCTCTACCGATTTCCTATTGTACCAGGCGGAAAGGTGCGGAACAAAGGGGAGGGGGAATCTTGTGTGAGCTGACACTAGGTCGAACTGCCTACCTCGGGGAAGCTAGATGTGCCTTCTCTCGGTATGTATTCAGGAGTGAAGAGTATAGGCATGCACCAGCTTAACCCAAGAAAAGGGGAGGGAATCTGGGAGTAGGAGAGAGAGAGTAAAGACACAGCAGGGGTTCTGGGTTGGGGTCCCCACAAAGGAAAGGGACATGGACACAGAGAGAGAAATAAGAGGGTCATGGCTCAATATTAAGTGAGTTTCTCTGAACCCCTGTATTTCTGTGGCAAAGCGAAAATTATCACAGCTGGTAGGAGCTGGGGAGTTTAAGGTAAGCCCACCAAGTCTTGAGCTAAAGTTCCAGATCTGGGCACAGGAGGCTGATATTTAAATTGGCTTTGGTATTATAAAAAAATTACCCCTCTATTAAAATTCATGCACACTTGTTATAAAAATGAAGAAATCAACATCGTGCATATACGACACTCCATAAGCATTTCGATGAAATTACTACAGTGTTAACATCACCTAATACCTTTGCCAACTTGCCCTCTTTTACTCACAGTGTTTAGGCGGAAACCTTTTGAGAAATAAGATAGGAGTTTAGGAGAAGACTGGTCTCACCTGATTCAGCGGGAGGACAGCAAAAAGACATGCGAATCCCACATCCTGGTACATACACACAAGCTCTTCATAGCTGATTACTTTGCTTCCTTTGTCTTACTAGACTTTTTAGTAGTAACTTTGAAATAAGGAGCATAGAAGGTATAACGTGTCTACTCATAGCGAGGAAAAAACAAAGACCCCGATATCAATTCCGCCCTGACTTAAACATCCCAGCTTCTCTGATTGCGCCTCTTGGTCAGGTGTGGTTACCTCTTCCAGGTAAGAAACTTAACCCTTACCTACATCACTTTATGAACATACCATCCATTAAGCAGGTGATATCTGCAATTAGTAGTGAAGGTGCTGGTCTCACGTGGTCTAACACTAGGTTGTACTTCTCTCCAATCACTGTCTCCCTTTAATGTGAACATGTGGTTGTCCAAGTACTGCCTATGGGTGGTGGTTATAAGTCAGTCTGAGTGCTCCACTGCTATAAATCGCACAAAATATTCCGATTTTAGATGAAGAGTTGCATACTTAAGGGGGATGAGAGGAAAGAATACTCCATGTTACGACGCAGCATTTCAGAAGAAGTCTCTAGGAAGAATCAGTTGTCATTCAATAGTCCTAGAGTGAAGAGTCTTCTTTGCAAATTTATTTATATTTTGATTGGAGGAAATTCCACTATCTATATTTAGGCTTGAGAGAAATGTTGATTTTTTTTTATAGTTTGAGACTGAATAATGTATGTGATATTTTAAATAATTTCTAAATATTAAATTTTACAGTTTGTGGGAATAATGGGGCCAGGTTAGGACACATGAGGAGACGTCCAACTAATGACAGTAGACACTGAGATTCCAAAACCCAAAGCTTTTATAACCATCCAAAACACCATTGTAGATACCAAAGAAAAATCCAATTCAGACTTCGAGTCTCAAGCAGCATCAGTGTCTTACTTTGTCGTATTTAAATTTCTATTATCACGTAAATATTTTTTCCCTCGGTTGGGGTTATACGGTGAATGACATTTACCAGATAAAAAGTTACTGTTAAGCCCATCTATATTAACGTTGATCCATAAGCCCTTTTCTCCAAATCTGGCCCTTAGCCGTCAAGGTGTAATCTGGTGCTTGCATGAACCTCCAAGCTTAATTACCAGCTTGGTATATTCGCTTGCACCGAAAATTACAGCGCCTGCCTGCTCTGGTCCCCCAACTTTCCCTGGAGGGACCCCAAGACCAGAGCTCTGAGTCTTACCGCCAAGGGAAATACTCCCTTCCTTCCCCCTCCACTCCCAACGATTCCTCTCTGTGCAAACACTGAGAAATGATGCATCCTACATCACAACATACCGAAGAAGCAGCTCTTGTTTCACATAAGAGACAAACCCCAAATACTGAAGAAAGAAATGAATCTATCTTCTTCTCCCATCTCACAAAATTCTGGCGTGCAAAGCTTATCCTCCGTAGATCTAACCAAAGAAGAATTCCTTCCCTTTGTTCTCTTAGCCCACCCAGAGAGAAAACTCAAACAAGTCTTAAAAGAAATTATAAAAAAGAAGAAAAAAGACATCAAAATTTTCTGTATACAAGACGACAATAATAACAGATTAATGTGCTTCAAAAGAAAAAATGAATACAGATCTGATTCAAAAATATCAGATTTGAACATTCCACCAGTTACAACACTGTTAAAATTACAACTAAAAACACTAAAACCTATATTGTTTTTCACCATGTACTTACAAGTTGGAAACAGATTTTTAGCTGATAGAAAGAACCTTCTCATAGCTGAGAGACAGACAAAAGACACAGACCCAAGACAAAGAAGACCCACAAATTCCCTCCCTTAAGCTTTTTAAAAAATCCGGTTTCCTGATTGGTCCTCTTGTCAGGTGTTTGGTTCCCTTTGTTAATCCTTTACAGGTAAAAGAAACATTAACCCTTAGCTATCTATTTATGACAACTGTATATATAAAAACATGTATACTTTTCCAATTTGAACCTGCATTCTGAGAATCCTTTAAACACTGCTGGGGATTCTGGCTTATTCTGTATCCTAATTTGAGAGCTATAGTCCCGCATTTCATGAGACACACAGCACAATGACAGAGCTGTTCCAACTGTATTCTTAAACTGACAACCAGTGTTGGAAAAGGAGGTTGAAAGAAAGTCAATACATTTCCTTGCAGCCAGATAATCCTTGGTAAATCTCCTATAGTTTATTCTATGGGATACTGATCCAATTTACAATATGTACACTCAAAAGCTTATGGAGCATACAGAATTTCTCTGTAGTTTCAATTTGCACCTTGAAAGCAAGGTGCAAAGCTCAAATTTATGACTCTGTATTTAAGCTTCTTTCTGATTATTCATGTGTTAGTGAAATTCTCCCTTGGTCCGCAAAACCAGCAAAAGATCCTCCTCCTTGTTTAAAACCCGCAGGGGCACTGCCAGTGCAGCGGCCATGGAAGGCTGCCTGTACATCCCTACACACTGTGGAAGGGGTCCCACACCAGGTGGAGGGTGGTCCAGGGATCTACATTTACATGTGTAATCAATGGGAATTAGATGTAATTAATGATGATTAAAATTAATGGGACTTTAGTGTTCAACCACAACAGAGAACTCTGGAAATCTCATTCATAATACCAATATATATATATATATATATATATATATATATATATAAAAAGTAGAAACATCCTATCAGGTACCAACCCAAAAGTGTAATTGCTAATCCTAGTAAAATAATGGAACAAATATCAAGGAAAAATAAAAATAATGAAACATTGAAAGGACATTTGAAGCTCAATCAATAGGCAGGATGGAGTTATAAAATATACATCTTGCTGGATGTATGATTCTATTTTTTGGACAGAATTACAAAGTAAATGGACCAATGAAATGGAGAGATACAATGTACCTGGATTTTAGCAAAGCATTTGTTAGAGACTCAAAAATATTAAATGAAAATGTTATGTAGATTTGTTGGGAGAGGAAATCTGTCACAAAGGCTGAAAAGTGGCTAAAAGACCATAAATAAAGAGTAATGTTAAATGGTAAGGTTTTGAATTAGGGAAAGCCTAGTGGGGAACCACAGGGAGTGGTGTTAGCCTGAGGTTATTTATCATCTTTGTATATGACTGAGAACAAACCACTCATGAAATTCACATATAAAAATGTAATTGTGAGAAGTGTGAATACCTGGGAAGACAGAAAGATAGTACAAAAGGACCTAGAAAAATGAGAAGTACAGGTAGAAGGAAAAAAACCTATGTGAAATCAAATTGGGCAAAATACATGCTGATATATTTTGGGGGAAATAATCCAAAGCATAGAATATCAGGGTTGGAAGGGACCTCAGGATCTCATCTAGTTCAACCTCCTGCTCAAAACAGGACCAATCCTCAACTAAATCATCTCAGCCAGGGCTTTGTCAAGCCTGACCTTAAAAACCTCTAAGGAAGGAGATTCCACCACCTCCCTAGGTAACCCATTCCAGGGCTTCACCACCCTCCTAGTGAAAAAGTTTTTCCTAATATCCAATCTAAACCTCCCCCACTGCAACTTGAGACCATTACGCCTTGTTCTGTCATCATGTACCACTGAGAACAGTCTATATTCATCCTCTTTGGAACCTCCTTTCAGGTAGTTGAAAGCAGCTATCAAATCGCCCCTCATTCTTCTCTTCTGCAGATTAAACGATCCCAGTTCCCTCATCCTCTCCTCATAAGTCATGTGCTCCAGCCCCCTAATCATGTTTGTTGCCCTCCGCTGGACTCTTTCCAATTTTTCCACATCCTTCTTGTAGTGTGGAGCCCAAAACTGGACACAGTACTCCAGATGAGGGCTCACCAATGTCGAATAGAGGGGAATGATCACATCCCTCAATCTGCTGCCAATGCCCCTAGTTATACAGCCCAAAATGCCATTACCCTTCTTGGCAAGAAGGGCACACTGTTGACCCATATCCAGCTTCTCATCCACTGTAACCCCTAGGTCCTTTTCTGCAGAACTGCTTTCTAGCCATTTGGTCCATGGTCTGTAGCAGTGCATGGGATTCTTCTGTCCTAAGTGCAGGACTCTGTACTTGTCCTTGATGAGGGAAGGAAATCTGGGAAGAAATAATGGGAAAAGAAACCTATAGGAGTGACCTGTGGACAGCAGATTATTCGTGAATTTGCAATGTGAGACCAAAAAAAACCAAAAAAACCCAAGACTAGTGGAATTTTGGGCCGCATGCACAAAAGTATCATGTTGTAGAGAAAGGAGGTACTGTATCTATTTCTCTATAGTTCTTGTGTCATTCATCTTAGAATATTACATACAATTTTAGGCAGCAAGAAAGACAGATGTTAAGAAACTGGAGTGAGCTTTAGAGAACAGCAACAAAAATGATCAGTGGGCTGGGGGGAAGGAATTACTCAGAAAAATTAACATATTTAAAGGACCACTAACATTTTGAAATCTCATCAGTTTCAAAAAAAGAATTTAAAGTAGCTTCAGGCAATATAATGCCTGTCCCTAAGTCCTCCATGCCAAATAAAATGTTTTTCTCTAACATCTTTCAGTTATAGTAACCACAGTTTCTTTGTGGCAATAGTAAAAAATAAATAAAAATCAGACAGATCTGTGATTTTTTTTTAAATTGATGCTGTCTCTTTACATATATGTAACTCAGTTAAGCCATGCATATGAGTGGAGATGAAGCTACAAATATATGCACTATAATTCTAAGGGGGGTAGAGAAGGAATTATTTAATGACAAGAAGGCATAATTAAATAATGGCATGAAATTAAGAAAAGACCATTTCATCTGAATATCAGGAAAGACTTCTAACACTTTGCCTGGTGACAGGTTTCAGACATTTGGGCATAAGATTTCATGGGTTAAAACCGACTTCATGGGATGTGCAGAGTGGAAAATACAGAGGCACATGAAAAGATGGGAGTTGCCTTACCAAGTGGGGGAGTCAGTGCTAACGAGTCAATTCAGTTAAGGTGGGAAGTGGACTATTGTGAACAGTTGACAAGAAGAGGTGAATACCAAGGGAGGAAAAATCACTTTTGCAGTGCTAATAGGGCCAATGAAATCAAGATGGCCCATTTCAAATAGTTGATGAGAAGGTGTGAGTATCAATAGGGGGAAATTAGTTTTTGTAGTGACCCATTAAGTGACCCATTCTAACACTGTGATCCATTAAAGTGTGGGACAGTCGGGCAAGCGAAAAGGTGGAAGTCCTACTACCAGGGACTTTTAAAACTAGACTGAAGAAAATACTAAAATATGTACTATAAGGAACAATCCTGTATTAACAGGGAGGAGGACAGAATGATTTAGTAAGTCTTTTCCACTTGTAACTGCTATGATTTTTTTAAGCTCTGGTACTGTATGTATACCTGTACTTTGAAATAGATCTTCATAAAACCCTGATTTCTCCCTCCCTCCTTCCCTCTCCCCCCGCCCATACGCACACGTGCACACACACACATACACACTTACACACAGAGTATATATGTGCATGCTTAGTATGTACAATGAAGATAAGATTTTCCAAGTCATCTAGGGACTTTAGACATGTCTTTCTCCCATTAACAGTAATAAATATTATGAATCTAAATCCAGATGGCTTAGAAAATGTCACACCATATATATAGTCTGAGAACAAAAAATGTTGCTAAATTTTAGTTAAAGTTGCTAGAGTGCATAAACTGTGAACCATAAGGAAATAAGAAGTTGTCATTATTCAATACCTTGTCTCTTGTTCATTTATCAGTTCCCCTGCTCAGCTTCAGCAACCTTCCTTTCCTCACTCATAGTGCATCCCCATCCTGAGTGCTGAATGTTTGAATAGTGTTTGAAGATGTTTATTGGTTACATGTTCATGTGTTTTATTTTTAATACCTACAGGGGTAGTGTTGCATTTATGAATTACTTTTCACGTAGGTCTGGATGTATTTTTTTGTATTCATGTGTGTAAGAGTGGTGTGAAAAAGTAGATTGTGAATGGTGACTGTGGAATATGGTTTTCTGAAATGTTTAGGATGAAATTATGGAAATGGGTGATGGATGTTATTAATGGTTGTTCTAAATTTGGAACTAATTTTCATTTAGAAATTACTAAATTAAAATGTGCATTTATGTTTGCTTTCATGTGCTCTAGGATGATCAGAGTTAAGGGTGCTTAGCAAAGGGCCTCCATGGCACTGCTGTCTCGGTATATTGAAAGTCACTGCAACACATTAAGTTATGTCTACACTGCAAAAAAAGATGTGTTCTTAACTCGGATTAGCTAACTTGGGTTGAAATAACAGTGAAGACATAGCAACTCAGCAGCTGGAATTCACGCCTATAGAGGAACTTGGGGTGTGGGAGGGAGAGGAACTTGAGCAGCTGTCCGAAGTTAAAAGCCAAGTTGCTGTATCTTCATTTCTAGTTGAACTCAACTTAGTTAACCTGAGTTAAGAATAAACCTTTTATTGCAGTGTAGACCTACACTAAGAAAGCTGTCCAAGCCCCCAGTGCCTCGGTGGAGGCACTGTGCTCCCACACCACTCTTCCTTCTCAGGCCTCTTCTATTTCTGCTAAGTACTTAATCACAATACCAAAGAACTGCTAACTCTCTCATGTCCCTCCCCGCAAACCTACTGATTCTTTCTGCCCCTTCATCTACCACACGCACCCTTGTTCATTGCCTCCTAGAGCCCATCTCTTCCCTGGCTTTCCAGCCTGCCTTCTTGGCTCGCCAGAGTCTTGTGCTGAGCAGAGATGGTGGGGCAGGCTGGCAGTAGTGGAACAATTCCATTGGCCAATCTTAGTGAACTTGGTTAGGTTATCCTTGATAAAAGGAATCACTTTTTTGTGTTCAATTGGTAGAGTTTAAAAGTGGCCTATATCTCAGATGCTATCAGGGTGTTTGTGTCGGATTTGAAGTTTGTGGGAACTGTGGTTGGCTAGCTTAGAGAAACACAGAACAAATCATAATCAAACAGAAAGATAGAGAAGGACAATTTTTAAATATTTCCTTTGAAAACATTACTAAAAAAAATCCCTACAAAATTGTATTGTCCCCTGGAGAGGTATTCTGCCAAATCTGGAAACTAAATTCAGTTATTAAACTGTAAAACAGTGCGTTTTAGTCTTGCTTTTGGAGCAAACCTCCACGCATCCTTCACTATAGAATCTCTGCCGATGTTTCTATAATATGTAGTATTCCAAGAGCTTAAGAAAGAACATTATCATATAGGTGCCACAAAGAATCATATCGTAAAAAACATACTGTGTGCATATATGTGTGTATTGTAGATAGATATAGATATTTATATATTGTTGCCCATTTTGTGATATACTTTGTTGCGTTTATATTAAAGACTTTCTGTAAATAATGCTTTCTTTAACATTCACTGGCTACTTCTCTGATGTGATACCTTCAAATGTTCTTACAAAATTTAAACCATAAATGTGGTTTCTCTGACTATTTATATAGTAGTCTTATAAAGTATTTCCCATGGGCAGCTTGCTTTACACAAGGATCAGGTAAAAGGAGTTGGCAGCCCGGGGTCAAGAATAAACTTTAAAGGGCTTTCTAAAAGTAATGCTAGGAAGGTTTTCATTTGACCTTCAGTGACAAAGTTTATGCCTTGCAAATTGATTAATATAGATACAATATCAAATCATTTTTCATACAATTTTTTAATGTTTGTTAAATGCTGGAGCAGTATGTAAACAGAGTATTTGGCATTTTTATTAGGCTGCCGAACTCAGTCATTTCCTTTGCAACAGCATCTCATAAACTATTTTGACAGTCTAATAAACTATAAAAAGCTGTGGTAAAAACTGGCTCTGAATGTTATAACCGTACAAAATGGAAAGAGCAAGAGAAAACATCTATCACTGAGATTATTATCACTGTTGCTAAGGCAACCTGGTTGCAATGGCAATATCTCCATGCTTCTGCTGTTTGTTATCATCTTTCTTGATTTTACATCATTGAAATTGTAGTAATTACACTCTGCCTGATGAAAAATGCATGCTGTCATGGCAACTAAGTCAAATATTCTTAATCATTTCACCTCTTCAATCTAAAATGTAATTGTTTGTCAGTAAAATAGGTTATACAGAAGGCTTCTATGGACTTATGATTGCCTTAAGTGTTTTGCAAAAATTGTGCTTTTAGGCTCAAGACCCTAAGCTAAACTAATAGTCCACAATGATAAACAATGACTCATTAAAGTAAGTAATCAGTGCCTATTAATTGCAGAGTAACTGTTCTAGTGTGATAGAATTATGAAATATAAAATATTACTTGAAATCAAATGTGCTAGATTCTTGAGGTAAATTGTCTGTGATTCAAATTCTGTTTTCATTTTATTCTAGCACACTTGATACGTTTTCTCAAGAGTATTCACCTAAAACTTCTAGTATTTTTTGTAATATTCATCAGCTGCCCTTCTTTCCTTACTATACGCATTTTTATATGTCAGACAGAAGGAAGATTTAAAATTTTGAAGAAAATCTAAGAAAGAAGAGTAATACATGTATGGCAATTGCGATCATTACACAACAATTCAAACTTCTTTTCTTTCTCTTAGGTAGTATTGTGTACCGTACAATTTCAAAACAAACTCTGAACCAAATTTTCAAAGGGGCCTCAATCCAGCCTGCATTTTTGACTCTATAGTCAGTTGTGTGTACATTTTTATTGGTGCAGGTGCAAATGATAGAATTCAGATGTCTATCTATCCACTTTGTCAGTGCAGATGACATTTCCTCCCACAAATCAGGTAGTTTGATGTCTTTATTCTATCGTTTGCAGCTGCAATTGGTAGCACCTTTCATATTCTATACATAATTGATTTCGGGGTCAAACTTAATGAGTTTTTTGGCCCTATTTGTTTGTGTGCATAATAAGTATGTTTCAATAAAATTAATCTCCATTTGAAACATAACCAACATTACTGCTATTAATTTATATATATACATAGATTCATAGACTCTAGGACTGGAAGGGACCTCGAGAGGTCATCGAGTCCAGTCCCCTGCCCTCATGGCAGGACCAAATACTGTCTAGACCATCCCTGATAGACACCAGAATCACGTTTGCTTTTTTGCAACAGTATCACACTGTTGACTCATATTTAGCTTGTGGTCCACTATGACCCCTAGATCTCTTTCTGCCATACTCCTTCCTAGACAGTCTCTTCCCATTCTGTATGTGTGAAACTGATTGTTCCTTCCTAAGTGGAGCACTTTGCATTTGTCTTTATTGAACTTCATCCGGTTTACCTCAGACCATTTCTCCAATTTGTCCAGATCATTTTGAATTTTGACCCTGTCCTCCAAAGCAGTTGCAATCCCTCCCAGTTTGGTATCATCCGCAAACTTAATAAGCGTACTTTCTATGCCAACATCTAAGTCGTTGATGAAGATATTGAACAGAGCCGTCCCAAAACAGACCCCTGCGGAACCCCACTTGTTATACCTTTCCAGCAGGATTGGGAGCCATTAATAACTACTCTCTGAGTACGGTTATCCAGCCAGTTATGCACCCACCTTATAGTAGCCCCATCTAAATTGTATTTGCCTAGTTTATCGATAAGGATATATCATGCGAGACCGTATCAAATGCCTTACTAAAGTCTAGGTATACACACATCCACCGCTTCTCCCTTATCCACAAGGCTCGTTATCCTATCAAAGAAAGCTATCAGATTGGTTTGACACGATTTGTTCTTTACAAATCCATGCTGGCTATTCCCTATCACCTTACCACCTTCCAAGTGTTTGCAGATGATTTCTTTAATTACTTGCTCCATTATCTTCCCTGGCACAGAAGTTAAACTAACTGGTCTGTAGTTTCCTGGGTTGTTTTTATTTCCCTTTTTATAGATGGGCACTATATTTGCCCTTTTCCAGTCTTCTGGAATCTCTCCCGTCTCCCATGACTTTCCAAAGATAATAGCTAGAGGCTCAGATACCTCCTCTATTAACTCCTTGAGTATTCTAGGATGCATTTCATCAGGCCCTGGTGACTTGCAGGCATCTAACTTTTCTAAGTGATTTTTAACTTGCTCTTTTTTTATTTTATCTTCTAAACCTACCCCCCTTCCCATAAGCATTCACTATGTTAGACATTCCTTCAGACTTCTCAGTGAAGACCGAAACAAAGAAGTCATTAAGCATCTCTGCCATTTCCAAGTTTCCTGTTACTGTTTCTCCCTCCTCACTGAGCAGTGGGCCTACCCTGTCCTTGGTCTTCCTCTTGCTTCTAATGTATTGATAAAAAGTCTTCTTGTTTCCCTTTATTCCCATAGCTAGTTTGAGCTCATTTTGTGCCTTTGCCTTTCTAATCTTGCCCCTGCATTCCTGTGTTATTTGCCTATATTCATCCTTTGTAATCTGACCTAGTTTCCATTTTTATATGACTCCTTTTTTTATTTTGTAGGTCATGCAAGATCTCGTGGTTAAGCCAAGGTGGTCTTTTGCCACATTTTCTATCTTTTCCTACCCATCGAATAGCTTGCTTTTGGGCCCTTAATAGTGTCCCTTTGAAAAACTGCCAACTCTCCTCAGTTGTTTTTCCCCTCAGTCTTGATTCCCATGGGACCTTACCTATCAGCTCTCTGAGCTTACCAAAATCCTGCCTTCCTGAAATCCATTGTCTCTATTTTGCTGTACTCCCTTCTACCCTTCCTTAGAATTGCAAACTCTATGATTTCATGATCACTTTCACCCAAGCTTCCTTCTACTTTCAAATTCTCAACGAGTTCCTCCCTATTTGTTAAAATCAAGTCTAGAACAGCTTCCCCCCTAGTAGCTTTTTCAACCTCTGAAATAAAAAGTTGTCTGCAATGCAGTCCAGGAACTTATTGGATAGTCTGTGCCCCGCGGTGTTATTTTCCCAACATATATCTGGATAGTTGAAGTCCCCCATCACCACCAAATCTTGGGCTTTGGATGATTTTGTTAGTTGTTTAAAAAAAGCCTCATCCACCTCTTCCACCTGGTTAGGTGGCCTGTAGTAGACTCCTAGCACGACATCACCCTTGTTTTTACCCTTTTATCCTAACCCAGAGACTCTCAACACTTCCGTCTCCTATGTCCATCTCCACCTCAGTCCAAGTGTGTACATTTTAATATATAAGGCAACACCCTCCCCCTTTTTCCCCTGTCTATCCTTCCTGAGCAAACTATACCCATCCACACCAACATTCCAATCATGTGTATTATCCCACCAAGTTTCAGTGATGCCAACAATGTCATAGTTGTATTTATTTATTAGCACTTCCAGTTCTTCCTGCTTATTACCCATACTTCTCGCATTTGTATATAGGCATCTAAGATACTGGTTTGATCTTGCCTCCCAGTTTTGCCCTGACCCTCCTTTCTCTCTGCCATTATAGCCCACGCTCCCTCTTGTTTCCGACCCATCTCCCAGGTCTTCATGTTCCCCACTTACCTGTGGGCTTTGCTCACCTGTCCCCGTCGAACCTAGTTTAAAAGCCCTCCTCACTAGGTTAGCCAGTCTGTGTGCAAATAGGGTCTTTCCCCTCCTCGAAAGGTGAACGCCATCTCTGCCTAGCAGTCCTTCCTCGAATAGCATCCCATGGTCGAGAAGCCAAAGCCCTGGCGACACCATCTTCGCAGCCAGGCATTCACCTCCATGATGCATCTGTCTCTGCCCGGGCCCCTACCTTTGACAGGAAGAATCGAAGAGAATACCACCTGCGCTCCAAACTCCTTCACCCGTACTCCCAGAGCCCTGTAGTCACTCTTGATCCGCTCAGCGTCACACCTCGCAGTATCATTTGTGCCCACATGGATGAGTAGCATGGGGTAGTAGTCAGAAGGCTGGATAATCCTCGACAATGCCTCTGTAACATTTCGGATATGGGCCCCGGCAGGCAGCATACCTCCTGAGATGAAATGTCAGGGCGACAGATGGGCGCCTCCGTCCCCCTCAGCAGAGAGTCTCCGACCACCACTACCCTACGTTTCCTATTTTCAGTGGTGGCAGCAGACCTCCCAGCCTTAGGGGTATGAGGCTTCTCCTCCTTTACTGTAGGGGGTGATTCCTTCTCTCCTGTATCAAGAAGAGCATAACGGTTACCTATTACCACGGCGGGAGGGTTCGCAGCAGGGGGAGCACTGCCCGCTGCCAGAAGTAACCAGCTGCCAGTGTCCACCCTGAGCCATCTCCTCCTCACCAGTGGTGTGTCAGCAGTCCTGTGAACTGGGACAGCTACCTCAGCTGTCTCCACATGGACACTGTCCAGGAATTGCTCGGGATATGGATGCTCCTCAACCTAGCCACCTCCTCCTGTAGCTCTCCCACCTGCTGCCTGAGAGATTCCACCAGTAGGCACCTTTCACATTGGATGCCCCCCCCCCCAGCCTGGATATCAGTAAGTGGAAATTGCAAGTTACAGTCTTTGCAAAACCACACCAGAATCTGGGTAGAAGCATCCATGCTCTGGTGCTCTGTCTGGCTACAGGCGCAGGTGGAGGAGACAGAAGCAGTGCTGCACAGGTGTTGCGGGTCTTCCTAACCATCGTAAGCCTCCCTCTGTCAAACTCCCTCTCAAACTCCCCTGTCTGCAGCTCCCTGTCCGCTCTGCTCTGCTTTAAAGAGAAAGGTTTTGGATGTAGTTTGTTTATAGGTTTTCAAGGGACTAACGGGTCACGGATAGGACCACAAGGGACCCCCGCTCCCTTCCTACTCCCCTTCCAAACCCCCTTGCGAAACTCCTGTTAGCAGCCCTGGTTCGCAAAGCTCCCTGGTCGCTTGTGTGTGGCTTTATAAAGCCCTGGCCTGAGTGAATGCCCCACCCACTGGTTAAGGCTCAGCCAATTACCAGAGGCTTCTAGCTTTTAAATCTTCCTTTGTAGCTCAGCCTCCAACTGCCAGCTACAGCACATGGTCCTTCAAACAACCAAAACAAACAAACAGACTGACAAACACAAGCTCAGCACATACCCCACTTTGTATTATTTCAAGTCCTTGCTACTCTTCGTGCAGTAGCAGATGATGCTAGTTAAAGTTTCTGCTTGAAGCACTGTTCCCTGTGCCACTGGTATTTTGTATATACCCAGGATTTTCCACCATCTGGGAAACATGGAAGAACATTCCTCAACACTTTGAATCAATTAGTTGTATTTTGTACTGAGAATACTAATTTGCATACAGGTGCATGGTCTTGAATTTTTCTACCTAAATACCTATGTTTTCCATCACTGTAGTAACACAACATCTCTGACACTGATTTGTATAGATGAGTAACTGAGTCACAGAGCAATTAAGGCCATGTCTACAATACAGATTTATATCGGTATAACTACATCGCTCAGGGGTGTGAAAAATCCAGTGATGTAGTTATACCGAACTAACTCTCGGTCTAGACAGTGCTATGCTGGTGTGGGGGCTTCTCCTGTCCACATAGTTACTGCCTCTCAGGGAGGTGGACTAAGTACGCTGATGGGAGAAGCTGTCATGTCAATGTAGGAACGTCTTCACTTAAACACTACAGCAGCATAGCTTCATTGGTGCAGCTGTGCTGATGCACCAATTTAAGTGTAGACCTGTCATAAGCAATTTACCCATGACTACTCAGGAAGTCTGTGGAAGACCCTGGAATTAAACTCAGCTCTCTTGAGTTTCAGGCCAAAGTCTTAACTAAAAGACTGCCCTTCTTCTTATCCTTACTAAGGACCAAATCATACAGCACTTACTCTAACAAAATTTTAATTGAAGTTACTGAGAGCTTTGTCTGAGTAGGATTCTGCAAAGCTGTCAGGGACCATGCATTTCAAAGAGTCCTCATGGCTTCATAGACAGAGTGGAAGCCTGGATCCTGCAGATTCCCCTGCAACACAAGGCCACTTCCAACCTCACAGAAACTGTCAGTGGTTTGCTTTGGCTTCTGGTCCAGTAATGAAGGAAACAACTCCCCTTGAAGCTGTGATTCAAGTGCATTGTAAAATGTTACTATTCAGCATGATCCATTCTCCAAACTTTCCCCTGATCCTCAGCATCATCTGGCTGACCCTCCACAATCTGCTCATTTGGTGACAATCACAGGAAGTCTGTTTGCTGTTGCAGTTTTGCTGTTGGGGACTAGTAGATCCTGCCCCAGCATCTGAACCCCAAGAAGCTCAGGTAAGGGCAACTATCAAGGCAGAATCTTCTGTTGAAGCTACATTAGAACTCCCCTAAAATACCAAGACTATGCCAATGTCTTTTAAAAGAGTGATACAGAATCTCTGTCTCTGTGCCAAGACTATGACTGCCCAATAGAGCTTCATCCCAGAGCAAAAATACCATTTGGATGAATTTATGTCATGTCAGAACCTGAGCTGAGGATTCATCTGCAAATTGACCCCACCAGCTGGTGCACCAGTCCTTTTTGTCGAGAAAAGAGATGTCAGTCTCTAGCTCAGCATCGACTACCATGCTTTGAATCAAATAACTATTAGGAATCATCACCCTCCACCCCTGATTCCTGAGTTCCTGATTCCTGGATCATGAGGGGGCTGGAATCATCACCCTCCACCCCTGATTCCTGAGTTCCTGATTCCTGGATCATGGGGGGGCTGTCCATATATTCACTAAGTTAGACCTCTCTGGGGCACACAACCTTGTGTGAATCAAGAAAGAGGATGAGTGGACCTTCTGAACCAAGTATGGCCACTATAAATATCTGGTAATGCCATTTGGGCTAACCAATCCCCCTAGCCATGTTCCAACATTTTATAAAGGATGTGTTCTGAGGTATATTGGACAGGATGTAGTAGTTTATTTAGATGACATATTTGTCTTCTTTGACTACCCTGAACAGCATACCGCTCACGTATGAACAGTCTGGTAATTCTTATGGCAGCATAATCTTTATGCCAAGCTCAATAAGTGTGCCTTCTCTCAGGCCTAAGTGGAATTCTTGAGATTTATCTTATCCCCAAAGGGATCTAGGTAGACCTACACATGATTGTGGCCATCCAAGACTCCTGACTGCCCACTTGGTACATGACCACAAAGCTTTCTGTAGTTTCATCATTTTTATCAGATTCATCACAATTTTTTTAAACTAATTGAGCCCCTCACCGCTTTTCTCTGGAAAAGCGCCCAATTCCATTGGTTTTCCAAGGCCCAGCATGTGTTTAATCAGCTGAAACTTGTCTTCACCATTGCTCCCTTATCGGCTCACCTAGATGTTATGTAAACCTTCATTGTAGAAGCTGACACCTCCAATACAGCAAACTGTGGCTGTCCTCTCTCAATGACCTGGTTCCTCACAAGTATTACATCCATCGACTTACTAGTTGAGGAAGCTCAACCCCACAGAGCTAAAATATGAAATGCTGGATAAGGAACTCCTGGTGATAAAAAACACCTATTCAAAATTGTAGCACTACCTAGAAGCGGATCACTAGGCAGTCCAGGTATTCACTGACCATAAAAATCTGAAGTACCTATATAGGGCAAAAGCCTTAAGCCACCAGCAGCTTTGGTGCACCTTATTTTTTTCATGACTGGATTTTGTCATCACATACTGCCCCAGAATGAAAAATGGCAAGATCAACGCCCTGTCCTGGAGATATAGTACCAACCACAAGGCCTCAGCCAGGAACCAACCCTCATGCTCAAATCCTATAACTTTTTCAGCACCGCTCTTCATCAGGATGTACTCACATTGATAAATTGTGCCTCTGTTTTGAGATTGCTGCCTGACAAGCAAGCCATTAGCAACAACCAAATACATGACTCCTGGGAAGGAAACATGTGCATAAGGGTCTGTGTCTATGTTCCCCCTGGACCCACAAGAGTATTCATTCTGCAACTATGCCATGATTTTCCCCTAGCAGAACCTAATGATTAATATTCTGCTCTTTTTTTGTGGCCCCCCAGAGTTGCCCCAAAATACAGTCATTTGTTGTCTCCTGTGATGTTTGTGCACACACCGAGACAGTTTCACAAGCCCAGTGGTCTTCAGCAGTCCTTAGATAGCTCATCTCAACCCTGGGTAGCCATTACAGAATTGTAGAATTCTTGGTATTCAACAAATTTACAACAGTTTTAACGGTTGTGGATCACATTACCAAAACGGCCCAGTTCCATCCCCTGCACAGCCCTTCCCTCTGATGAACATATGACTGAGCTATGGATTAGCCATGTAGTCCATCTCTCTGGTCTTTTGGAGAGATGATTGAAGATGATTGGGGATCTCAGTTCATAGCCCAGTTCTGGTGCAATGTCCTGTGCCTGCTGGGGGTCCACATATGTCTTTCCTCTGCTTCCCATCTCCAGTCCAATGGCCAAATGGAAAGGATTAACCAAATCCTCGAGCAGTATCTGTGATGGTACATAAATCACCAGCAGGATGATTAGATCTCATTCCTCCCTTGCGTGGAGTTAGTATGCAACAATGCAGACCATATATCCATGAGTAAGAGCCCCTTTTATGCCAAGTAGAAGTACCACTCCCAACTCCACTTACAATTACCTGTGCCTCTCTCAACCCAGCGATCAGAGGCCTAATGCAGTATATTCACTGGGCTTAGGAAGAAGTGAGGGGACACCTTGAAACGTAAAAGCAGACTATAAACATTATGCAGAAAAGTATTGACAGCAAGGCCAACCTACACAGTGGGACAAATGATGTCCTTATCCATAGAGCAATGCCATACAAATGCGATCACAAGCTCGACTTTTGGTAGCTTGGTCCTTTTAGGGTCCTGTGACAGGTTTAACTCAGTCACTTTTGAACTTCAGTTATTTCACTTTCTGAAGATTCACCTGGTGTTTCATGTATCGCTTTTGAAACCCTATGCAGAAAACCCTTTCCCTCACAGTACTGAGCCACCTCCTTCACCAGTACATGTACAAGTCATGAAGAATATGTGGTTCATGAGATCCTGGACTCTAAACGTAAACATGGAATGCTCTGGTCCTAAGAAGTGCAGCTGGGAGCTGTCAGAAAATGTATATGCCTCTATACTTACACAAGCATACCTTAGGAATCATCCCAAAAGACCTGCTCCAGCATCCCCCGAAGAATATCCTTTGAGGAGGCAGTGAGGTCAGGGACTGTGAGTGTCAAACGCCAGTCCACAGATGCCAGTATATTCCAATTTGCCATCCACTGGTTAACGATAACCAGAACTATAAGCTCAGCACTGATAGAAGACTTCAGTCCTGGGATCTGATTAGTGGAACCCTAGGAGGTCCTGAAGGTTCTCTGCTTTGATTTAAACCAAGCAGAGGAACAGAAAGTTGTCCATGTAACTGCTTCCTTCTACTACCTGTTCCTACTGCCAGATACCCTGATCTCCTGGTATCTGACCCAGCCTGCCTTCTAGCCCACAACTCATACTCCAACCACTAGATCAGATCTCCCATGTCCTGGTCTTGAGAAAATCCTGTTCCAGCCTTCATGTGTATGCTGGACCCACACAGAGTGGAATAAGTGTGGTCCCACTGTGCATAGAACATGTGTCAAGATATAGGGATGCTGCATAGAGGTTTAATTCCCACTGGAATAGAACCTAAATACATGGGGATTCCCTAGATGATGTCCCATGGTGAGGGTGGAGCAGGGAAGAAAGTGGAGGTTCAGTAAGTGGATTTGCAGAACCACTGGCTATTGTTCATCCTCAGGCAGTGTGAACTCTCCAGAGAAGTTATTCAGTTCTGAGCCCAGTTACTCAGATTAGGAACTGGGGACAAAATTTGTCCCTTAGTAAAGAAAATCCTGCTACTTTAAAATTAAACTGCTCCTTTCCTGTAGAAGAAATTAAAAAATACATATGCCCAATTTCCTCAATAAGGATTCCATGCTGATAAGACACCTTTCTCAGGGAAAGGAAGCAAACGAAAACAATAATGGAACATAACTAAACACTAACCCAAAACCATATTGCCCAGTTACATTGATATTTGCCACAGTAGCAAATCATATCCAAAATGCTAGCAACAGACTTTAAAGCAAAAATGACATAGATTACTCAATCTGTGAAGCCAACAGTGAAAAACAGCTAAACCTAATAGAAGTAGATTATGGACCAATGTTTAGACTTTAAACCTCCACTGAAAATTGTCTTCTCATAGCAGGAGTCACTGTGCTGGAGTTAGAGGAAAAAGTGCTTCTAGATCCTGAAACTGAATATCCCTTTTTAGAGTGATTGTCCTTAGGATTCAATCCCAGACTTGGATGGCTCAAGTTTGCTATTTATTTTTCTTTTCACATTAATGTCTTTATCAGTTTTGTCAGTAGAATTCTCTGTATAAGTCTTATTGTTAACACTAATATCCATCAATTTTGTGGATGTTGCTCTTTTGTCTTCTAAGGAACCTTGAACAACATACAGTTAACATGTGGAACTCTTTGCCAGAGGATGTTGTGAAGGCCAAGACTATAACAGGATTCAAAAAAAGAACTAGATAAATTCATGGAGGATAGGTCTCTCAATGGCTATTAGCCAGGATGGGCAGAGATGGTTTCCCTAGCCTCTGTTTTCCAGAAGCTGGGAATGGGCAACAGGGCATGGATCACTAGATGATTTTCTATTCTATTCTTTCCCTCTGCAGTATTTGGCATTGGCCACTATCAGAACACTGGATACAGGCAAGATGGACCTTTGGTCTGACCCAGTATGGCCATTCTTATGTTCTTAAGCCTCCCATTCTCAATCTCATCTGGAGTTTTCAAACTCAGTACAAATGGACATCTTTCCATTGGCTTCAATAGGTTTTGAATCAGGCCATGAAAATGTACCACTTTTCTAAGACAGGATACTGAGCTAAGGGACCATTAGGCTGATCCTGATCCAGTATGGCAGTTTTTATGTTCATCCACATCCCGCTATGGTCTCATGAAAATCATAACCAGCTCTAAGGAATGATTTCTAGTTTATTTGTATGATGGGTCACCTCTGCTGCTGCAGCCTCTCTCTCTCTCTCTCTCTCTGTAATTTGTGTGTGTTAAGAAAAGTTATTTATGTTTGGTCTAACAGATAGGAAACTCTAGCTTAGAATAAAATTATGATACTTTCCATTTAGGAGATAGAATTAATCATAGCCTGAGGAACAAAATACTGATGAACAAAACATTTATTAAGCATTTTCTATTTAGTTTGTGTGAGTCTGAGGTCTTACTGACAGGTAAGGCAATCTGACCTCCACTATCAAATAATGTAACATTTCCAGGTTGAGAAGGAATACTGCTAGTGGAAATTTTGCCCAAGGCAATAAAATAAATAAACACATTAATTACATACAGCCTCTTCTCTAAGTATCTCCATTCTCCTATTATTATTATTTATATATTATTTGTATAGCCTAAGATGTTTTGAGTACTTTGCACTAAAGTGATATGATCCCTGCCATGAAGAGCTTACAATATCATTTTAGACCTGAACAATTGAGAAGAGATAACAAATAACAAGGACTCCTGCTCTGAGGAGACATAAATCCCATGTTGCTAACCCATAAAGGAATTGGAGAGAGGCAAATAGTGATGTCCCGCAGTACCTGTACTGATTCAACATATTTATAAATGATCTGGAAAAAGGGGTAAACAGTGAGGTGGCAAAATTTGCAGATGATACAAAACTACTCAAGATAGTTAAGTCCAAAGCAGATTGCGAAGATTTACAAAGGGATCTCACAAAACTGGGTGACTGGGCAACAAAATGGTAGATGAAATTCAGTGTTGTTAAATGCAAAGTAATGCGCAGTGGAAAACATAATCACAACTACATATATAAAATGATGGGGTCTAAATTAGCTGTTGCCACTCAAAAAAGATCTTGAAGTCATTGTGGATAATTCTCTGAAAACATTCACTCAATGTGCGGCAGCAGTCAAAAAAGCTAACAGAATATTGGGAATCATCAAGAAAGGGAGAGATATTGCCTCTATATAAATCCACGGTACGCCCACTTCTTGAATACTGCATGTAGATGTGGTTGCCCCATATCAAAAAAAGATATATTGGAATTGTAAGAAGTTCAGAAAAGGATGACAAAAATCATTAGGGCTACAGAACAGCTTCCATACGAGGAAAGGTTAAAAAGACTGGGACTTTTCATCTTGGAAAAGAGACAACTAAGATGGGATATGATAGAGGTCTATAAAATCATGACGGGGATGAAGAAAGTAAATAGGCATGCATCTGACGAAGTGGGTATTCACCCACGAAAGCTCATGCTCCAAAACTTCTGTTAGTCTATAAGGTGCCACAGGATTCTCTGCTGCTTTTAGGGAAGTATCATTTATTCTCTCTCATAACACAGGAACCAAAAGAAATTAAAGGCAGCAAGTTTAAAACAAACAAAAGAAAGTATTTCTTCACACAACGCACACTCAACTGGTGGAACTCCTTGCCAGAAGATGTTGTGAAGGCCAAGACTATAACAGGGTTCAAAAAAGAACTAGATAAATTCATGGAACTAAGGTCCATCAATGGCTATTAGCCAGGATGGGCAGGGATGGGGTCCCTAGTATCAGTTTTGCCAGAAGCTGTAAATGGGCGACAGGGAATGGATCACTTGATGATTACCTGTTCTTTTCATTCCCTCTGGGTCACCTGGCATTGGCCACTCTCAGAAACAGGGCCGGCTCCAGGTACCAGCTCAGCAAGCAGGTGCTTGGGGCAGCCAAGGGGAAGGGCTGGCACGTCAGGCTCTTCAGCAGCAATTTGGTGACAGGTCCCTCAGTCTCTCTCAGAGGGAAGGACCTGACGCCAAATTGCCGCCGAAGAAGAAAGTGGCGTGGTGGAGCTGCCGCAGATGGCAATCACAGCTTTTGCTTTTTCTTTTTTTCGCCGCTTGGGGCGGCAAAAACCCTGGAGCCGGCCCTGCTCAGAAGACAGGATACTGGGCTAGACGGACCTTTCATCTGACCCAGTATGTCCGTTCTTATGTTCTTATGGTTTTATTTATCCTTCAGCTGAAGAGAGAGGGGGTTTTGCTGTTGGAACAATGCCACTCACCTGTATCACTGGGAAAGAAACTTGATCAGACATGCAGTATGGTGGTCAGCCCCAGAGGGAGGGAGTGGATGAAGCTAATACATGGTCAGCCTGAGACACCCCATATCTCATCACCTAATGCTAGGGGTTGGGCCAAAGATGCGGGAGCCCTTCCCTGCAGTAAATGTTGTGAACTCAACAAGGCCAGCCTAGAAGGTCCGGATTGTCCTCAGGTCAAAGGCATTTTCTGTTAACCTGATAGCCAACAGGAGCCGTGGTTTCACAATTGGTGAGGCTTCACCTCTGGGTCTTGGCTCTCACATGATGTGAGCTCCCATAATCTGTCATCCTGAATTTGAGACAGAGCATTGGTAATGCCATTATCTAAACCAGGAATGTGATGTGCACGCTAAAGAATATTAAACACAAGGCAATGTGAGTGCAGTACAAATGCTCTCACCAGTCTCATTATCTGAGACAACTTAGCTGACTGTTACTTAAAAATATAAACCACAGCCTGGTTGTCACACCACAAACAAATCCATTTTTTTCTAAATTCCTCTCCCCTAATAGTGACTGTCAGTATTATGAGAGAGAGAGATAAAAAAAGCAATATCCCTTCTTCTGCACCACCCATATCACCAGCCACCTCTGAAAATACCACTTCCCTTTGAGAATACACTCTGAAAGAGGGAATTGATTATGCAGTAGGGAGTGGAGGGCACGACCAAGCTAATTTCTAGCACCCCTGGCGACTGGTGTCCAGTACAGAGAGAGGCTAAAAAAGCCAGCTTTCAGAGGTAAAAGAGACCTCAGATTTCACTGGTGGACCTTGTGCCTATGGGAGAAGAGAAGATCTGGAATCTTTATAGACCAAGATCCCACTTTTGGTATATGCTGTCTCCCTCAAGGGGTGGGGTGTGAGCAGGGGAAAGATGGTGAGAGGATTCAGAAAAACAAGCTGAAGTCTAGGACTAGGGTGAGGAGAATCTACCCTTAGTTGCAAATTATATGGTGGGATCCTCATAATGGTGGACTGGACCTACTTAAATGCCAGATATGTGAGATGGAGGAAGCAATGTTATATTAATAAAGTTGAGATCTGACACTTAAATCCATCCCTGCATCTGTCTGCATTTGCCTATATGTCATGCAAGAAGAGCAGACTTTGCCATCTAGTTCAGAGTGTCAATGTTGTGCAATTATGAAGTCTTAGGTGGTCAAGGATTTATCACAGTCATTGAGAAAGAAAAATGTCTGCAAAGCCCACGTACACTATGTAAATAAAGTACGCAGGAAGGGTACATGCACATCTAGATGGTTCCATGGAAATCTGCTTGGCAAATAGACCTGCTTATTATTATAAATACTCAGGCCGATGTATTGTTTAGCATCTTTAGTGTAACTCTTTCAATTAATGATGCTTCCACTTGCTTTCCTAATTCCTCCCTCCTTTCTCATTTTCACTGACTTCTAGTCTCCCAACAATAAGGCAACAGGGAAGGTTTTGCTAGCACGATCAAATTTACTAAAACTAAGTATCACCAGTCACTTCCTAGCTGCTCAACTTTTCATTCTACTGTAGAATGAATTTAAGTATCATGGCTGGTTGTGAGATTCTAGATCATGGCAAATACTTTCATGGACTAAAAAGGCTCTATTAGAGTCTAAACTAGGGGTCCCAGAGATGCTTCAAGTCATTGGAACTACTCCTCATGTGCTTACGTTGCAGGATTGGGGCCCATAGCATCCAGGTTAAACAAAAAAAAGAACAAATTAAAAATAATTACAGAGGAAATCAGTCCTTGACCTTTACCACAGTAAATGGAAATGATTCAATATTTCTGATGTTCATATGACCAAGCTGATTCTATAAGCCAGTCTGCTGGAATATATTTTTACAGGCATGTTTAATGCCTGTATTTTTCTCCAGCAATTTCATGGTATTATTTCTACTGCTGGTTTTGGTGTTCTGTTATTGATTCTGATTTTCTATTTATAATACAAAAGATAGAAACAAAAATACTGAAGTATATTTTAAAAATGCAAAAAGTAGTTAGACTCTGTCCCTCAGAGTTACTTTATGGTTGCCAATGAATTGCACAAGATAATTTTTCTTTAAAGTAAATACTGGTTTGTAGAGGTTCGGATACAGAATCTGAAATATTCCAGTTCCTCATGATCTGCTCAAGAAGTTGATATCACATAGATAGGGAAAGAGGAGTGGTTTCTCTTTTGTGAATTTAAAGTTCTATATTAAATATTTCCCAAACTCCCTGAGGTAGAAATACTATTGATGTGTAGAAACATGAGAAAGCTCTTACATGTCATCTTGGCACTGATAGGCCTTTTTCTTTATATTGAGACTTTGCAATGTGAATTTCTGTTCCTTATCTTAAAACTTTCCCACAGATAGCCTAAGGCTGGGACTAATAAGTCTTTTAATATAGTATGTGCTTTGGTAATATGGGCCCAGAACAGAAATTTAGTCAAAGATGCCTGAAGAGAGACACTATTCCTTATTTCTTCCTTTCTGGATTTAACATAATCTTATTTTAATAACTGCCAAACCAGTCCAATGGCCTGGGTTCACCACTTGGGTTCCAGTTGTAGAAGCTGTGGGTCAATAGCGGTGGAAAATGTGCCACAGTAGTGTTGGCTCAGGAAAGGAGGGTCCAAACCATGTAGGATATGTGCTGATCCTATGGATCCTCAACTGGAATCTAAAGCTGCCGTTCCCAGGCAGAATTCCTTGTGGGAAACTAATGGTGGTACTGCCTCCTACACTCCCCAGGAGTGAATACTGCTCCAGCACAGTTTCCCCTGCAGATGCACATGTCTGCAGCTTGCAATCAACTGACTTGCTGGAATGAATGTGGCCCAACATCATCATCTTAATTATAGAATTAGGCAAGGTTTGACTCTGTGGTCAGTGGTCCCCACTGAATGGCTTCTTAAGGTCTTCAGTTTTACTGGAACTAGCCCTACCTCATAATATTTTGGTTGGGATATAAAACCTCAATTATTGAGGCTTAAGCCCATCTCTAATTATTGGGGCCTAAGAGGAAGCCTTCACTGGGACAGGTGATTCCGTAAGTGCCTACTGCAAGGTTTTTCCTCTGAAGCACCTGGCACTGGCCACTGTCGGAGACTGAATACTGCTCTAGGATGACAAAGAGTCTGATGCAGTGTGGAGATTCCCATGTGTCCTCTCTGGCAGTTGAGAAGCCAATGATTGTAACAGAGTGGAGAGTAAACTAGTGGTGGCCCCACTGAATAGGAATGATTTGGTGTATGCTGGCAAGACAGTCTGTGGCAGATTTCACAGGCATTACTTAAGGAGAAGTTGTTGTGGGGGCTAGAGATGGACTTTAGTTTCTTGTGCTGTTGGCCTGTCCCTTTCATAAGTATTAGATTTTCTCCAGAAATATGGACCAAGTTGTTCAAAAATTAGGAGCCCAAAGTAGGTTTTTCAATCTAAATAAGTAACCTGATTTTCAAATGTACTTAATCTCCCAGCAGTTTCCATTAGGGTCAGAAGAAGCTGGTGAGTGCTCTGCAGTTTTTTCAGATAAATAACTTATTTAGTTACTTAGACTCCTGGCCAGAATCTCTTGCCCTCATGCATATTCCCCTGCTTCCATTTTCATTTCCACCTTTATTCATGCCATCTGACTCAGTGGAATGCAATTTCTATCCTCTGGACTCAACAACACAGGGGACAACCAAGAGGAAATTCACTCCCAAGGAAAATCAAGTGGAGGCACTGCCACCATTCTCCCACAGGAGTTCCTGCATTCATTTACAAATGGGGATCCAAAGACTGTCGAGTCATGAAGACATGCACTGAATTAGCTCATCTCCCAAGGGCCCTTGTCCTAGCCTATCTTCAGCCAGCCTCACTTACTTCCTGGATTGCAATGGCTAGCTTCACACTCCAATGGCTAGCTTCACACCAACAAGAGGAAAGGCAATTCTTGATTTAGTCCTAAGTGGTTCATGGGATCAGGTCAAAGAGGTGAATATAGCTGGACTGCTTGGTAATAGTGGCCATAATATAATTAAATGTAACATCCCTGTGGTAGGGAAAACTCCACAGCGGCCCAACACTGTAGCATTTAATTTCAGAAAGGGGAACTACACAAAAATGAGGAGGTTAGTGAAACAGAAATTAAAGGGTACAATACCAAAAGTAAAATCCCTGCCAAGCTAAGTGGAAACTTTTTAAAGACACCATAATGAAGGCTCAACTTAAATGTATACCCCAATTTAAAAAACATAGTGAGAGAACCAAAAAAGAACTACTGTGGTTAAACAGAAAAGTAAAAGAAACAGTGAGAGGCAAAAAGGCATCCTTTAAAAAGTGGAAGATAAATCCTAATTAGGAAAATAGAAAAGAGCATAAACTCTGGCAAATGAAATGTAAAAATATAATTAGAAAGATCAAAAAAAGAATTTGAAGAACAGCTAGCCAAAGATTCCAAAAGTAATAACAAAAATTTTTTAAAAATACATCAGAAGCAGAAAGACTGCTAAACAACCAGTGGGGCCACTGGATGATCGAGATGCTAAAGGAGCATTCAAAGATGGTAAAGCCATTGTGAAGAAACTAAATGAATTCTTTGCATCAGTCTTCACCCTTGAGGATGTGAGGGAGATTCCCAAATCTGAGCCATTCTTTTTGAGTGGCAGATCTGAGGAACTGTCCCAAATTGAGGTGTCATTAGAGGAGGTTTTGGAACAAATTGATAAACTAAACAGTAATAAGTCTCCAGGATCTGATGATATTCACCCAAGAATTCTGAAGGAACTCAAATGTGAAATTGCAGGTGACTACTAAACTTCATCTGTTAACCTATCATTTTAAATCAGCCTTCTGTGTGCCTACCAAAATGAACTGCTGACGATTAGCTTAATGTGATGCCCAATTTTTAAAAGGGCTCCAGAGGTGACCCTGCAACTACAGCCAGTAATCTCACTTCAGTACGGGCAAATTGGTTGAAACTATATAAAGCACAAAATTGTCAGACACATAGATTAACATAATTTGTTGCAGAAATAGTCAACATGGTTTTTGTTAAGGGAAATCATGCCTTTACCACTTACTAGAATTCTCTTGAGGGTCAAACAAGCATTGCAGAAAAGGAATCCCATGGATTTATAGTGTATTTAGATTTTCAGAAGCCTTTGACAAGGTCCCTCACAAAGGCTTTAAGCAAAATTAAGTCGTCATTAGGATAAGATGGAGGTTCTGTAATGGATTTGGTAAGCTGCGTTAAAAGGACATGGAAACAAAGGGTGGAATAAATCGTCAATTTTTCAGGAATGCGGAGAGAGATAAATAGTGGTGTTCCCCAGGGATCTGCTTACTGGCCCAGTCCTATACTAACATATTCTTAAACAACTGAAAAAAAAAGAGTTAAACAGTCAGGTGGCAAAATTTTGCAGTGATACAAAACTTACTGCGGTCTAGTTCAGTCCTATGCGTACGAATGAGCTACAAAAAGGATCTCAAAAACTAGTGGTGACTGGGCAACAAAATGGCAGATGAAATTTAACGTTGATAAATGGAAAGTAATGCACACTCGGAAAATATAATCCTAACTATACATTATACAATTGATGGGGTCTAAATTAGCTGTTTATCACTTCAGAAAGAGATCTTGGAGTCTATTGTGCGATAGTTCTCTTGAAATCATCTCACTCAGTGTGCCAGCAGCAGTCAAAAAAGCAAACAGAATGTTGGGGAATCATCAAAAAGGATAGGATAATAATGAAGAAAATATCATATTGCCTCTATGTATAAATCCATGGTATGCCCACACTTGAATTATGCGTGCAGATGTGGTTGCCTCCCATCTCGCAAGAGGTATTATTGGAATTGGAAAAGGTTATCAGAAAAGGGAACAAAAATTATAGGGGTATAGAACGGCTTTTGTATGGGAGACAAATAAGACTGGAACTTTTCAGCTTGGAAAAGAGGCGATACTAAGGAGGGATATGATACGACGGTCAATAAAATCATGAGTGGTTATAGAGAAAGTAAATAAGGAAGTGTTAATTACTCCTTCTCAATAATACAAGAACAAGGGGCCACCAATGAAATATTGGTAGAGGTTCACAAACACAAAGAAAATATTTTTTCATTGCATGCACTATAAAACCTCTTGGAACTCCTTGCCAGAGGGTTCGTGAAGGCCAATACTAGATAATGGGGTTCAAAAAGGAGCTTAGATAGGTTATGGAAGATAGGACATTCAATGGCTATTAGCCAGGATGGGCAGGAATGGTGTCCCTAGCCTCTGTTTGCCAGAAGCTGGGATTGGGTGACAGGGCATGGATCACTTGATGATAACCTGTCTGTTCATTCCCTTTGGGACACCTGCCATTGGCCACTGTCAGAGGACAGGATACTGGGCTTGATGGACCTTTGGTCTGACCCAGTATGGCTGTTCTTATGTTCTAACATCTCCTTCCTATATTCATATACAGAATGGAAAAGGTGGCTATCTTGAGCTGCTGTGTTTCCACTGGGTGGACTTTCTACAGCCATGGTAAGTGGCCTAAGTGAATTGGACTTGCAGTTTTTAATGCTATCTCCTTTGGCTATTTTGCAGTAATTAAGCACTACTTAGATGTCTTCAATGTATTGCTAATTGTCTGGAGTCAGAAGGTTGGGGGAAACACATTCATAGAAAGTCAGGGTTGGAAGGGACCTTAGGAGATCATCTAGTCCAACCTCCTGCTCAAAGCAGGACCAATCCCCACACAGATGTTTGCCCCAGATCCCTAAATGGCCCCCTCAAGGATTGAAATCACAACCCAGGGTTTAGCAGGCCATTGCTCAAACCACTGAGCTATCCCTCACCCCCAAAAGGTTCCCTTTCCCATCTGACCTGGGACTTGAACCCTGGACCCTCAGATTAAAAGTCTGATGCTCTACCAACTGAGCTAGCCAGGCTCACCAAAAAAAAATGGTTATCAAGTCCAGCTCACTGCCTTCACTAGCAGGACCAACTGCTGGTTTTGCCCCAGATCCCTAGGTGGCCCTCTCAAGGATTGAACTCACAACCCTGGGTTTAGCAGGCCAACCCTTAAACCACTGTACATTGTACTCTGCTCACTTATTAGGTGTAGGGACGTCACTCATTTTTGTCCCACAGTTTCCTGTGTCCCCTCATTTTTAATACTGAACATTTTATATACATTGGAAATAAGGAATCATGATGCTGAGCTGATAAAGAGGGATGAATCCTTCAGTATTTCAAGTTTCATGTGCGTTTTATGTCTCTCTCAGTTTGGATCTTTTGGGCCTTTGCATGGTGAGAGGTCTGAGGGTGTGTTCCTGTGCTGAGACATAGGGCTTTTCTACACAGTATGTTAGGGTGCACCAGAGAGGTCTAAATTCAAGTGTGCACTGGACCCTGCTGGTGTGCACTAAAGGTTTCCTAGTTCATGTTAATGTAGTCCCATTTCAAACTGAACCATGTCAATGCACACCAAAGAACTCTTAAGGAGAGCCAGCAGGGTCTACACAGGCCAGTTGGCATGCAACATACTGGTGCACACTAGAATTTACACCCCACCTGATGTGGACTAAGGCACTGTGTATTTAAGCCCTTATTTTAACAAAACAGGACTACCTAACAGACTTAGCATAATGGAGAGGTACCATATGTAAGGACCCTCTTCAACATGTAGGCTTCTCATAGGTAATAATAATGGAATGGCACAGGGTAGTTTCCAATGACTTTTTCTCTTTAATTGGCAATTAGGTCTGATTAACTTTTAATTAATATTCAATTATTTCTTTTAACAAATGGAACCCCGATGAGATCACATCTGTTAAAGCCACTTGGTTTGCATCTCTATTTTCCACATATTTCTATAGCTGCATAATGAATACAGCTTCAAACTGAAGGAAGATCAGTATCAGCTGGAATGAAAGTGTGCATTTATCTTAAGTTACTATGAGTCCAGAAAACTGAACAGTGCTATGAAAAATAACATTGGTGTATATTCTCTAGAGTTCTGGGAACAAAACTTATAGAGGTCAAACTGGAACCTAAAGCATATTGGGCTGCTTTTGATCTTAGCTGGCTTCTTTCAATGAAATAATTTATATTTTTTTTTTGTGCCACATGTACAGATTTAAAGGGCCAGATCCTCAGCTGATGTAAAATCACGTATCTCCAACGAAATCAATGAAGCTATGCTGATTTTACAACTGCTGAGGATCTGGGCCTGAAATTATAAATTGTAAATGTATTTTTTTCCCTTAAGATCTTGGAACTTAATAGCAAAAGAGACTGGAGTATTCATAGGATCAGAAATTGGGCACAGCAGATTGCATATACCTTTCATTAGTGAGATATGAGTATGCAAAGAAGCATATTTAAAGACTTAGAACCTTGCAAACCTCTATCTTTACACAAACAGTCTAACTGATCACAATGGTGCTACTCACATGAGTAGGGACCACTTGCATGAATAAAGATTTGCAGGATTGCGTGATCGGGTACACTTTGTCTCCTTATCTTTCCAAGCACTGTCCCTTATCTAGCAGTGCTCTTGATTTCATTCAACGCTTATTTTTGTTTCTTACCTCTTTCACTGCAGCCATATATGGCTGGCTAAGGGGTTTCTTTCTCTTTTTTTCCTATCTGATTTTTTGAGTGTGCGTTTGTGCAACCTCTCGGTAAATACCATGAATGTCATCCATCTGAGATTGTCCCAATTTTAACTGTGCTGATTAAGATAATTTTTCAAATCAGCTTTTGCATCTATGTAATATTAAATAAAGGTGTAACCACTGTTCCTCAGATGTGGATTATGTGACATTCTGGCATGCAGAGTAATACCTCGGTATTTGAGGAGAAGTCATAAAGTGAAAACCAGAAAATGAACTTCTGGCTATGACTAATTTTTTATTTCAATGTCAGATTCCACTTTCCTCACAAGAAATCAGAATTCAAAACTTTGGGTAAAGAGAAACAAAAAAGCCCAATGCCTAGTATTTATAATGTTCACAGTGGTGATAATGTTCAAGTAACTAGCAAAATTTTTAAAAGCTACACAGAGCAGCTGGATAAAAATGTCAACGGTAATTGCTCTTCATGCAAATACTGTTCATTGTGAAAGTTTCTTTTGGCTTAAAAATGGAGTTTCTGAGATTCAAAACTTTTTCACTAAAGTTTTGCAAAGCAGGCTTTTCCCTCTCTTAGACTAAACTCTAATCATTTTAGATGCTGTAGAAATGAGAATGCTCCTCCCAACAAGCAAAGAAACCCCCCAAGCACAAATCCTGAATCTCCTGTTTCACTTTTATACAAAGGACCTAGTTCTGATCTCACTATAATGCTTAACGTTAGTGTGAGTACACTGACTTCAGTGGAATTACTGTACTTAACGACTTACAACTGTGAGAGTGAGATGGGAAGGAAGCCCACTCAGTTTGCAACTGTGATGTCATACTGTGATGTCACTTACATGAGCTAGGAAAGGCTGGGTTGGGATGGATAGAAGACTTCTACAGGGAAAAACAGCTGATATGGGAAAGAATATTAGTGATCCAGTATGTGGCATTCCACCTGCTGAGTTATTATTAAAATAAAACTTCAAGCCCCCGCATTATATTTAAGGCACTGTATTACAGTAGGTAGTCTTTCAGATAAGTCTTAAAACCAAGGTCCTTAAAAACAACTGGTGATCAATAGAGCGAAAATATGAAGAGGCTAGGTGGGAGTTTTAGTATAATTTGGAACCGGTTGGGAGTTTTCTGATGAAATTTTTTTTAGTTGGAAAATGCCATTTTGTCAAAACCAAAACTTTTTGTGGGAAAGGGTTGACTTAGATGAATCTCCTGATTTGAAAGATTTTTGGAAAAAATAAAGTTTCAAAATTGTCGAAAGGAAGTTTTGGTTTTTTTGCTTCAAATAACTTTGTTTTGAAATTCAGATAATGTAAAAGATTGAAATCAAAATGGAATGTTACAAAATTATCAAAACAAAATGTTTCATTTGACCAAATCCTTAATTTTTTTTTCTGGCTCAGCAGTTCGCTAAAATTTCAAAGATTATGATGTTTTTGTCCCCATTTCCCACCCAGTTCTGTTATAAACAGTTCTGTTCAGTGTGGATTTTACTACACTTATCCATGACTTTATCACCTCAGTCACATATATCATGTCCTGAAATCACCCAGAAACTGAAGCTGGTGCAGAATGTGGCAGCCCCTTTGCTGAGTTGGCACATCATTCTGGGGGCATATTACATCAGTTCTCTGGGAGCTGTACAGGCTCCCTGTGACTTTTCAGGTGGATTTCAAGGTGTTAATTTTGACCTCTAAAGTCCTAAATAGACTGAGACCTGATTACCTGAGAGATCACGCTTCTCCTTGTGCCATACTTTGCCATAGCGGTAATCAGTGATCAATGAAAGCACTCAAGCTGGAGCTTACTTGCTAACATATAAATATGAGGGAGCCGCTCTATGGAGGCCTCTCAGCTTTGGAATTTGCTTCTCCCTTTCATCTGCCAGAGGCAGGAACTATTAACATTCAGGTTACACTGCAGGGCCCATCTTTTCTGCTACATATTTGTGCAGGGGGCAGGTCTAGAGGAGAGCTTTCCTATTTCCTGTTAGGAGAAGGCCGGGGTGGCTCTAGGCATTTTGCTGCCCCAAGCGTGGCAGGCAGGCTGCCTTCGGCCGGTTTGCCTGCGGAGGGTCCGCCGAAACCGCAGGACCAGAGGACCCTCCGCAGGCAAGCCGCCGAAGGCAGCCTGCTTGCCGCCTTCACAGCGACCGGCAGAGCACCCTCCGTGGCTTGCCGCTCCAAGCGCGTGCTTGGCGTGCTGATGCCTGGACCCTCCCCTAGGAGCAGGGGTAAGAAGGTGGTTAGTTATCTAGCTAGGATAGAATGAACAATAGTCTATTGTTTGTTATATTGGATAACGATATGAGTTTGCTAGTTTCGATTGTTGTAAGTTTGTCCAGAGCACAGCTTTCACACCAGGAAGTTGAATGGTATCTTGGATGCATTGAAAGAATATGTAAAAGGAGGTCAAGATTTTATAAAATGGGTACCTAAAGTGAAGTTTCTGGACTGGAATTTTCAAAGAGGTTAAAGGTAATGAGGTGCCCAACTCCCAATGAAAGTCACTGGGAGTGCAGCAGCTAGGGCACCTATATAAAAGGTCTGGTTTTTCAAAAGTGCTGAGCACTCAGTACCTCCCATTAACTCCAAGGGAACTGTTGGAAAATTAGCATTGTTTGCAATCAGTCCACTTATTTAGGCACCTAAATAAGAACTGACCTTCAATGGGACTTGTGCTATAGAGTCACTGAGATATTTTGAAAATCCCACCCTAGAAAGCTAATGTTAAGCTCCCATTTTTGGAGTAATATATTATAGTAACTAGGGCCACTCTTTCTGAAATAGAGCTATTTGTACTCTTGTATGGATCAAGTGAAATATCAACCTTTTGGGTAATGGGATAAGAGAAGGACAAGTGCTGTCTATGCTGTGTTTCTCACTGTGGTATCTGCACAAAAATTATCTGAACTCTGTAACTAAGAGAAGTTAAAGGAAATAAGAACTTTCAAACTCTTGTGGTCTTACTATCAGTGTGTGTGCACATGTGTGTGCGCGTGCATGTGAATCTGTGTGTTTAGGGTAGTCCGTTCTACATTAGTTGTGCTAACTTGCGTGTGTGTGTGTGTACATATATACATATACATATATTTCCAGGCATTGTCAAAGACCAGGTGCAATGCAAACACAGATATTAAAGTTCCCACAGCTCTACAAACATAATACTACTATTCTTAGAATTCAATCACGTGTTACCCAAACAATCTCTGTGTCACTGATGTTGTTATATATGTGTTAGAAATCCCATTTGAAAGGTACAGATTACTTCAGTGCCTTTCAAATGCTTTGGAAACCATATGGGATAGGATTTTTAAAATCAGTCAGCATTGACCTAACTCTTCTCCGATTGAATTCAGTGAGAGTTTTACTGTTTACTTCAATGGGACCAAATGTAGACCAACACTGAATGCTTTTGAAGATTGCATCCTTTATGTTTACGAGGTTCAGGTTTATCTGTAAAAATGAATGCAGAGGGGCCAATCCTAGAGCTGGTCTACACTTGGGGGGAGGGATCGATCTAAGATACGCAACTTCAGCTACGTGAATAGCGTAGCTGAAGTCGAAGTATCTTAGATTGAGTTACCTACCGTCCTCATGGCGCAGGATCGACGTCCGCGGCTCCCCCTGTCGACTCCGCTGCCGTCTTTCACGTCGGTGGAGTTCTGGAGTCTACAGGAGCGCGTTTGGGGATCGATATATCGTGTCTAGATGAGACCCGATATATCGATCCCCAAGAAATTGATTGCTACCTGCCAATATGGCCAGTAGTGAAGACGTACCCCTAGATTCTTTCATTTCAGTGGGAACTTTGTGTGTGCAAGGAATTAAGGATCAGGACCTTATTCTGAAAGAACAGTGTGATAATAAGACTTCATTTGATAATTTGAACCCCTACCTTTCATCAAGATCTATTAGCAAGGACCTCTATATCCATGTGAAATCCTACAGGGAATCTACTTTGGCACAGAGGTGTGCATTGGCAGATCTTGATGCAGGCTCAAAACCAGAGACATTAACTACCTCTGTCATATTCTGATTTGAACCTAGTGACATTCAATGATTCTCAGTGCCAAGCCTCAGATTTGAGTTTGTAAATAGTCATAGTAGATATGGTACACTCATAAGGTGCGCTCAGGCAACTTCCTGGCAAAGTGTGACACAAATCAGGGTAGCCAAAGCCTTCCCTGAAGAGCCTCCAATTGACAAGACAGTGTTTGTAATATACAATGAAAGGCAGACCTTACAAGATCAAGTGGTCTTGAATCTCACAAATACATTCTTGGGCTTTCAGAATTTGCAAAACTAATTCAAATTCATAGATTAATCTAAATCCATAGCCCTGATTCTTCATCGTCCTGCACCAGTCATAGTCTTCTACCTTCCTGCTAAGTGAATAACAAATATCTGATTGACTGTTGGTTATGCAAAGGACCCTGTATACCACTCTGGAAGTATAAAAGAATCCTAAGGCAGATTTAAACTACAGTTACACACACTTTAAGTCCCCAATACACAGGCAGAACTGCATAAAGGGGCTTTTATGTAAATGAGACTGGGGTCCTACCATATGGGTTTTGCAGCATTTTACACTTAGCAGTTGTAACTGGCTACACAAGGATGAGGGCAGTGGAGAATCACGTCCATGATTTTTGAGGGATATTATTTTTTAAATATATATGTTTTAATCTAAAGAACAAACAGCCTCCGTTATGCATCAGGACTAGTACCTCCTACAAAAATTAGGCTCGATCTAATGGCATCCTATGTAGAATATATATGCTGTATTTATTTTTACATAATTTTTTGTTTCCTCCCCAGTCTCTTCACTCCTGCACAGTCTCTCTGTATTTGTTTTTCATGATGCTCCAGTTTCTCCCTACTTTTTCACTGGTTTTGCCTCTCTCCTTTCTTTCTTTGTTTTAGACTTTCTTGGAGTAAGTAGAATGTGAACCCAATAATGCTGGAGATCAGGTGAAACATTCTAGAATGCTCCAATTCAGCACCCTGCCAGTCCCATCACATTAAGAACTATATTACCTCCTCAGTCCTTTAAAAAACATAGGTGAATTCAGACTGCAAATTACTTAGGACACTGGTAAATGCCTCAACTTTATCCCAAGTATGATATTTTGGGGCAAGTCCTTCCATATGGACTAGCATCTGGAATTAACCCACTGCTCACAAGAAAAAAGAGCTCAATCAGTCCTGTTCTCCTGTACTAAGTCTAGAACATTTCTTTTTAACAAGAATAATATATAATTTGTTGGGAGCAAAATGCTGTATTAGATCTTTTATCTTGTTTTTTTGACCTAACATACATGCGTTTAGCGTCCAGCTTAGCCTTGGGCCAAACCAAGCTAAATGGGCTAACACAGAAAAACCTACAGGTCATTATAACTCCATGCAAGCTTTCTGTGAAATTCATGATGGTTGAAGGTTTGTATGTGACCCTAAAATATAAATCAATGCTATGTTACTAGATTTACCTTGGCAACAGAAAGCAAACAGCCTATCATTATTCCAGTACTGAATATTTTTATTTTTGTAAATTATAACTATTATTTTTTCTCTCCACCTTCAGTTCTAAAAATGTGGTTTCACATTTCATTTAATGCTAAATGGTTCATTACATAGACTAGCAACTTAGTTCTCTTATTATGGTGTTATCTTTCACTTTGTCAAAATATGTCTACTTGATAAGAAATCTGACAGAAGTTGCTTATGATGGGATCACTAACAGCCATCAGTTTCTCTCTAGCAAATGAAACTGCAACCATGGAAACGGTTTTTTTTGCCAGAATGAAAATGAGACAGCACTCTGCTGCAGCCATTAGTAGAATACACAAATGTCCCTCAAGGCAAACATCTAAAGCAAATGGACTGCAAAGTAAGGAGCACTAATTTCTATTTATTTAGGATTTGTAAACCTAGCAGAGCAAGATATTAACAAAGGAACAAACAAAGGAGGTTAAAAAAAGATGTTTGTATTTTTCTTTGCATGTACAAAACTCCTTATGTTAAATAAATACTTGATTCTGATTTTACATAAGTATAAGCTTCAATAATAGCAACAACACTACACTCATATAACACTGGAATCTGAGAGTCCCTATTACACACCGAGAATAAAAAGGTATTTTAAATTATAAGTAGTTTTTATAATCTCATTTTTGAGAATGGACATTTTGCTGCAAACTATCAAAAACTCCAAATACAGACTATCCCTTTTCTGATACTTTAATTTTCAAAGAGCCCTTTTCATTCTGATAAGATAAGTAGAGGCTGATAAGGCTATTCTAAAAACTGTCAGCAATCGGCCATAAGCTGTCAAAAACCTTTCAAGTGTCAGATTCTCCTTACTGTCCTCTTTATTCACTACTGCACCCATCTTACTATAAACTACTCACTGAATGCATAGATTCTTCTGACAGATGTGGATTAGGTGAGGGGTCTTAAGCCATCGATGATATAGCTTAATAAGATGTATCTTAACTCGTTTGCCTTTTCCCTCCAAACCAAAAATCTTAGTTATTTTGGGAACCAAAGTGTTATGTCTCTTTTTTATTTCCACTTCACTGAATAAACTAAAGATAACATTTTCCAGTAAGAGAATTAGTTTGTTAACTAAAACTGTATAGATAATTAATTCATAGCTAGAGATGGGTTGGAATCATAATGCCAATTACTTACAGATACCTTGGGGTGCTCCAAATACCTGTGTGCCTGTAAATATGGCAAAACAACATGCTGTGACAGCCACTTTCAGGGAGCAGTTTCTTACAATGTAAGAAATACCCACCATTGTTCTGATATGCTCCATATAGGTCAGGTTTAAGATATGCTTGTGGTACTACATGGGAAAAATTGCAAGCGCCTGCTTGCTGGGTGTAGCCATAAAAATAAGGAATTGGTGATGATCACATAAAAACACTGGCCTTAGGTGGATCCTAAAGCAAAGTGCCCAGACTTCTGTAAACCTGCAATATTTGGCCAATTGTGCTATGTGAGTGGTACTTAAATATGAATTAGATATGTTGCAGGTGTACCATAAAAGAAGTGAGTAATTAATGTGGCACATGAAGACCATCGCCTAACTATGTGCAAATAAATTATTTGCATAACAGCCTGGCAGATTGCCCCTTAAAATATTTGCACTCAAATCAAAGCACCCATTCAAATAAACATGGGTAAGAGGAGAGCTTTCTTGATTCCCCTCCGACCCTTGATATTCCCTTCTTTTAAATGAGCTAATCATGGAACTAGTTAGAAATAGTTCAATAATTGCAGGTTAACTTTGCAGACTAAGCTGCTAAAAGCTTTTTCAGACTCAAATAGGTATCTTCCTGACTAGAAATATGTTAAAAACAAACAAACACCAAAAAACTATACAAACAAAAAAAACCCACCTTGAATGACTGAAGAAACTGGAAGAAAAATATAGTAATTTTCAACTTCTTTCGTGTTTTGCTAATATAACTGTATACCATGTCTCACAACACAACTATGTGAATGAAATGCACACACTGACACACAAAATATTTTAAGAAACTCGGCAAATGCTCCACTCAGACTAAATATTCAATAAAAATAGTGGGTTTTTTACCCACGAAAGCTTATGTCCAAATAAATCTGTTAGTCTTTAAGGTTCACCAGTACTCCCGTTGTTTTTGTGGATACAGACTAACACAGCTACCCCTCTGATTCAATGGCTGCTAGAAACTGAAGTGCATCAGATTACAATTCTGCTCAGGACAGGCCACTAACAGTGAGAATTCAACAGGGTACTTGCTAGCCCACCATAAAATTTGTCATCTCCAGAAAAACAAAATGGGATGTGATAGTTAAGGAACACATTCATAGGAGGCTTGAGATCACCTTGAGAGTATTTTACATGATATTATTTTATATTTTCTCTGAGCTTGCACGTCACACAGTTCATCAAGTTGGTACTTGTTGTCACTAGAGATTTTTTAACCTAATACTTAATTGATTGGCATTAATTTGAGGTAGTTATCACATTTGTAAAAACTAGTATTGACTAGTTAGTTCCAGACTACAGACATTTGTAGTTTAAACTAGGCTGATCCCAAGAGTAAACCACAAACATTCATGCAGAGAACAAATAAGTCAAAAGCATCAAGACTAACCTTTACAAATAAGTCTCTTAAATCAGTGGTTCTCAACCAGGGGTTTGGGATCCCCTGGGGGGCCGTGAGCAGGTTTCAGGGGTCCGCCAAGGATTAGACTCACAGCCTGGGACCCCAAGCCTCAACACCTGGGGCTGAAGCTGAAGCCTGAGCAACTTAGCTTCACAGTTCCCCCTGTGGCATGGGGCCCTGGGCAATTGCCCTGCTTCCTAACCCTTAGTGCTGGGCCTGGTTTTTATATGGAGAAAAACAGTTGTTTTGGCACAGGTGGGCCATAGAGTGTTTATAGCAGGTGGGGGGGAGGAAGGGGGCTCAGAAAGAAAACGGTTGAGAACCCTCGCTTAAATTCATTGGCAATCAGTTATCTGGAGGTAAAAACTCCAGTGTAGACATATATTTGGTGTAGAGGAGCGAGAGGGTTGAGGAAATTCCGGTGCAAAATGTCACCATTTGTGCTGCTAACTTTCACTATGTGCCAAATAATTGAAATTTTACAAAAAGCCGTGTTTCACCCCAAAAGAGCAATAAAGCAAAACCAAGGAATTCAATCAAACTCTGCGACTGGTTAAATGGAGATGATAATATGGTCACAGTTCAAGGCCACTGCCCCTGTACTTCCCTTCAGTGGTTCAGTGAGGCCACCCACTCTCAGGCCTCCAGATCCCTAGTAGTTGCATTTTTTTGGGTGGAAACCCATGTCTACCTCCCTCTTAACCAGGGTATTCCCAGGCTGAACTATCTGCCTACCCTGTGTTATTCTCACCAAAGGACAGACCTGCTTGCTTTCTCTTCAGATACTGGCAACAGTGTGTAACTGCCACAGTTAAGCCATCATACAGCTCTTTCTATGCAAGCTTATTTATTCTTTGGGTAAAAGCACTACAGAGAATGCATATAAAAACTAATAAAAGAATTTACACACGTTACCAGAGATCACCCACCCAGCTGAAACATGGGTGCTGGCAGGAGCAGTCTGTCAAAACTCCACAAAGGGGTCTCTCCTATGGTAACAAGTTCATAACTGCCTCAGCTATCCCCCTCATAAAAAGTTTAGTCCACCCGTTGTACAGGTCAGGGATCTTTGATCTGGAATTTTCAGGAGTAAATAATCACTAGACAATAGTTTTTTCTTCCTAGGGCATGTCTTCAAGAGGCCTCCCAATTACAACCAAGAAAACTCACTTCACACATAGTGTCCCAAAGAGTTCTTCGAAGTTCCTGACATTTACATAAGGCAATTCCCTAGAAAAGATACATACAATCCTACAATAACATATGAACAATTGTATTTTCAATACAATGGACCTGTAACAGAGTCCTCTGAGGGCCAGGTGGCCTGAGTGCATCCAGTTCGCAGTCTCACAACTCCCATTAGGAAGGACCTTCAGTCCAGTTCCTAATCCTTGTATGTGGCTTATCTTCACCTTGGGGTTTTCAGCATCCTTACTCTTCCTTTATTAGCAGGGAGGCTGGGGTGGAAGTGAGGCTTTTGGCCCTCCTGCAACAAGGACCGTTGGCAGGGGAACCTGGGCCTTCCTACTCCACAGGGCTCCAACCCAGTAGAATGTCCCCGGAGCTGACTTTCTGGGTCACTCCCTACCATCTCTCTCCTCCAATATCTCCATGTCCTATATAAGATAGCAAAAGAAAAAAAAACAATAACTAATCCTTCAGCCCCATCCGTGCTCAGCAAGTAGTTGTCTTCCTCACAGGGCAGCTTCTTCAGCACCCTTTTTCGAGAGCCTTCAGGGTAGGGCTACCTTCCTTCCCCTTCTGAGCTGAGTTGCTCTCTTTTAAGATTGATCTGCAGACCTGTGGGACAGGGCTATGTGGATGCAGTATTGTCCTTTAACTCCTGAGGGCCCAGTGTGGGATTTGTATGCCCAGGCACAGAAGCTCAAAGTTGTTAAGACTAATTCAATAAGGTTTAACTTAAATCAATAAAGTTTTTTCAGGATAGTGTGTTGGCACAGTTACAAAAGTATTTATATTGGTAAGCTTATTCTTGTATGGGAAGGGGAATAAACATACTGATATGAGCACATGTATACTGATATAACTGTATCCATCCTAGAGATTGTGCTGGTCAAAAAACTGTATCAGTACAAAATTACGGTCCTAAGCAACATATTCATAGTGATACAAAAACTGGGAATAGACCAGGCCCAAACTAATGATGGGTTGTAAGGTGCTTTCAGATCCTTTGATGGAGGCACTTTAATGAGAAGAAAGTGTTATTTAGGGTTGGATTGTGATATTCCTACTCTCATCAAGTAATACCTTACTCCATTCACTTTAATGGGGACAGCATGTGGAGAAAGGTGTTAGTCAATATGAGTCAGGGCGTTGCCCTAAGTATCTGGTTGACTTATGCTGTTTGACCTGCCTGGTATGCAAACAAGACCAGGTTGAGTTTTTGGAATTATCCTCAAAATACATAAACTTGAAATATATTTTGCCTCATTCAGTGTTATCATTATCAGTATCACTGCCATGCTATTCCTTCAGTACCAACGAAGGGAAAAAGAAGAAAAACATGAGATAAAATCAAATTAATGAGAAGAAAAAGATAACGTTCTTTTTAATTGTGCTGTGCAGTGACTATCTTTCCAGTGAATCCAACTCTTAACCCACCTTGAGTCAGTCGGAGTAGATTGAACTTCTCTCTATGACTTGAGTATCAGTGGTACATATAGAGATGAGACTACCTGGCACAAATGTGTCACCTTCTATATACTGTACTAGGTATACATCCAGGGGCCAATGTTTTGATGAGGAGAGATTAGAAAGAGAGCAGCTGACCTACTGAATTTAAATTTAGCTGTCTTCATTGATGCTGTGGCCAGTTCTGTTCTTCACAAGGTAAATTACAGGAGCAGAAATGTAATCTGGAAGGTTTCTGGATCCATCTTTTGCAAAATTACTCATTCAACACTGGAGTGCACGAAACAGGGTGCAGCAAAACAACTGAGTATCATGTGTACTATGCACTCTTCACTGTTTTGTCAAGTAAGATATTTTATACGTACCTAATGGCCACTGGTGACTTCAATTCTTTCTACAGTGAAGAGCTTGCCCTGTATATATGTTAAAACAAAAATATTCCTTGACTGATATAGAAATCCTACCTCCCACAGAAGAGCTAAGAAAAGGTCCAAGTACCCACATGCTTGTTAGCATTCAGAAATAGTTCACATTTAACTATTTTCATGGAACCTTCTGGTGATCCTAGTGATGTCAGCAAGTCTGTTACTATTTAATTTGTCAATCCCATCATTTTCCAAGAATTTTTTTTTGTTTCATGAGATGTAGCTGATGTGGAAACTCAAGGAAAGAAGGGATGTGAAAAGTGATGTTTAGAAATGCAGATGATGCCATGGTCTCCAGCACTTTGTTAAAGAAAATATTCCTTTAGTGATTCTTGTCTGCATAATGTATAAGTCCAGTGCCCTTGACAAATGGATCAAACAATGTGACTGATATATTATATACCCCATTTGTGCCTTCAAAACAGTTCATTCTTTCTGGAGTGGAAGGGCACATTAGAAGCTAAGTTTTGTATCACTCTGGGGTGTCTAGCTGTCTCCTTTGGTTTCAAACTCACTTTCAGATTTTCCCAGTCAGAGTTGCAGATATTAAGCTGGGTAAGTGGCAACTCATGGCAATATCTACATCATATGAATCATTGAAATTGGTGACATTTATTCACTAAATTAGCATAAAGTATTCCAGTTAGTGAAAGTGAGGATAACACCCCTGTCTCTAACATTGTGCTCAACAATATGCATAGGCAGATGCTGATGTTTTAGAAGCTTCTTTAATTATCTCTTTAGATACCCCTATGGCTCACCACCATAATAGCTGAACATTATAGAGTTCTAATAACTTGGAACCCACTGGTATGGCTAAAGTTTCTTCTGAAATTGTCCCTGAATTTCCTGGGGTTCACAAAATTGATAAATATGTACCACTGTTATATGCCAACCCTGACACATGTTTGTACCACAGTTATTATGCAAGAAGTCATTGATCAGTAAGTGTAAAAAGATTAGTACACAGAATTTGGTTATACCAGAACTGGAAGTCTGAAAGATATCCTAGTGTAACGGAGTGCAGGGGATGAATAGATGAGCCTGCACTCTGATCACTCAGATGTTAAATAGTTCCCCTTGGGAAAGCTGATGGGCGTAATTAAATAATCGAGCTGGCTGGAGGAATGGGATAGGGAGTCATTTACCCTATCAGACCAATGCTGATAAAGAGGTGTAAAGGAAGGATGGAGAGAGGGGTTTAAGGCTAGTTGAATCCAGATACATGGAGACTTCAAGGGAGGGAGACCTGTATTCCCCTCAGGTCCTGGGGAGAGGGCCAAAAAGCATGGTGTTGCTGTAAATAGACTGCTGCATTGGGTTTATTGTGGAAATGGTGGATAGAACTTAAAATAAGTGGGTACGGGGAAGGCACAACCACTGGAGCCCAGGCTGTTTCTGGGACAAAGGCAGCAGAGGAGTCACCCTCCATTACACCTAGTCTCCAATGATCGATATGTAATTAATTATTTGACTCATAGTCAGTACATCTGTGGTGTTCTGATCATGATAACCATCAGCTTACTTCAAATAAAGGTCTGCTCTTCTACGTACAGCTTCATGTGTAGCTTTTTCTTAGAAGAACTGGCAAGGAGGAGTACAGTAACAGAGGTCAACTCCAGCCATGAACTTTATGAATTGTTTAGTGGCACATTAAAGGGCAGCGTCAATTCACATATAAGTTTGAAATGATCTTATTTCAAGCCTGTACAGATGGATGATTCCCCGTGTATTTGATTTTCTTGGTCAAGATTTAATTCATTGATGCGTGCCACTCTCTCTTTGTACCCACTGTGTAGAAGTTTTCTGGCTTCACTTTTCTATACTCTGTAACAATGTTTTTCAATTTCAGAAGTGCTACTAAGTACTTAGAAATTAAATATCAGGAAGAAAACACAGAGATCAGAAGGATTCAGGAACAGCACTAATGGACAAGCCTCCTCATTCTCAGCCTCTGGTCACCAAGTTCTTTCCCACTGAAACCAATGGTTCCTCTGTAAGCATCATTTCAGAATGCAAATATCTAGGTGTCTACTCATTGTCCTTTAACATACTGAAATGTATAGTCAATGGTCTAACATCTAGTTATAGGATCAAGGTAACAATTGCTAGATTGCTGGCTTCTTTAGCATCAACACTTTCAGCACCTCTTACAGGTTAGAGAGTTACATATTGTCTGTGATTTGTCTGAAAATTTGTTGAAACTATAGTAAAGAACAGAATTAGCAGACATTCAGATAAACATGTTATGTTGGGGAAGAATCAACATGGCTTTTGTAAAAGGAAAGCATGCCTCACCAATCTGTTACAATTCTTTGAAGGGGGTCAACAAACATGTGGACAAGGGTGATTCAGTCTATAAAGTGTACTTGGACTTTCAGAAAGCCTTTGACAAGATCTCTCCCTCTCACAGCAGAGAGAAGTAAATAGCATTGTCCTGCAATGAACTGTACTAGGACCAGTGCTGTTCAAAATATTCATAAATAATCTGAAGAAAGGGTAAACAGTGAGGTGGCAAAGTCTGCAGATGATACAAAATTACTCAGGATAGTTAAGTCCAAACCTGGTTGTGAAGAGTTACAAAGGGATCTCACAAAAATGGGCAAGAAAATAGCAGATGAAATCCAATGTTGATAAATGCAAAATAATTCACATTGGAAAACATAATTCCAACTATGAGTACAATATGATGGAGTCTAAATTAGCTGTTACCATTCAAGAAAGAGAACTTGGCGTCATTATGGACAATTCTCTGAAAACATCCACTCAGGGTCTAGCGGCAGTCAAAAAAGCTAACTGAATTTGTGGACCCATTGATAATAAGACAGAAAATATCACAATGCCACCGTATAGATCCATGGTATGCCCAACAAACTGAACACTGTGTTCAGTTCTGATTGTCTCATCTTGAAAAAGATAGATTAGAATTGGAAAAAGTACAGAGAAATGCAACAAAAATAATTAGGACTATGGAACAGCTTCCATTTGAGGATAGTTTAAAAAGACTGGGACTTTTCATCTTGGAAAAGAGACTACTAAGGGGAAATATGATAAAGGTTTATAAAATCATAAATGGTGTGGGGTAAGTGAATAGAGAAGTGTTATTTACTCCTTCCCATAACTCCCAAACTAGAGGTCACTCAATGAAATTAATAGGCAGCAGGTTTAAAACAAACATAAGGAAGTACCTCTGTCATAAATAGATAGCTAAGGGTTAATGTTGTCTGTTTGACCTTGTGAAGGTTAACAAGGGAACCAAACACCTGATCAGAGGACCAATCAGGAAACTGGATTTTTTCAAAACTCAGGGGGAATGTGGGTCTGTGTCTTTTGTCTGTCTCTTCGGCTATGGGAGGCTTCTTTCTATCTTCAAGCTTCTAATCTTCAGTTTTCAAAGTTGTAAGTACAAAGGTAGCAAAAAATAGGCTTTATATGTTGTTTTTTGTATTTACATGGGTGTAGTTTGCTGGAATGTTTAAAACTGTATCTCCTTTTGATAAGTCTGGTTATTTCATATTTTTCTTTTAAGTAATAGCCCTGTGTATTGTCAACTTGATGCAGAGATATGTTCATGTGTTTTTTTCTTTCTTTTTATATAAAGCTTTCTTTTAAGACTTGTTTGAGTTTTTCTCTCTGGGTAGGCTAAGGAACGAAGGGAAGGGGAATTCTTTTGTGTAATCTACGGAGGTGAAGCTCTGCAGCACCAGGGAATTGGTGGGAGGGAAAGAGAGATAGAATCATTTCTGTTTCCTTGTTATTGGGGTTTGTCTCTTTGTGGAATAGAGGAGACATGCTTCTTGGTATTGTGATGTAAAGAGATGCATCAGTAATTCTCAGGTTAGCCCAGAAAGGAAAGCTGGGTGGGAGAGAGAGGGGGAAGGGAAGTGGGTTATTTCCCTTTGTGGTGAGACTCAGAGTCTCTGAGTTTTGGGGTCCCTCCAGGGAAGGTTTTGGGGAGACCAGAGGGAGCCAAACCCTGGAATTTTTGGCTGGTGGCAGCGAGATCAAATCTGAACTGGTAATTAAGCTTAGAGGGGTTCATGCTAGCTTCTCAGGTTATGAACGCTAAGGTTCAAATCGGAGTAGGAAAGCTACGACAACCTCTTCATACAACGCACAATCAACTTGTGAAACTTGTTGCTCTGGGTTTTCCCTAAACATCTGATTGCCAGTAGCTGGGACTGTATGACAGGGGATGGATTACTTAATAAATTGCACTGTTCTGTTCACTCCCTCTGAAGCCTCTGGCACTGGCTGCTGTTAGCAAGAAGGTACTAGGCTAGATGAACCATTGGTCTGACCCAATGTGGTCATTCTTATGCATGACTTACTAATATGGTTTGCTGAATTTTATGGTTACAATTTTATTGTTGTCTTGCCAATGGTTCCTTACACAAAGTCCTCCTAAAAAGGTATACTTCAAGATTCAGATCCTTCTATCCCACTTCTTTTACTTGGGTTGTTCAACAAGACTGACGGCCTGAGGATTCACGTTCATGTTTTCCATGATCCATGTCCTTCTTCATAACTCAGAGGGAGGGTTGAGGAGTTGGATAGGCTAAACTTCAGTGAGATATCCTTTGTTATCTAGAAAGTAATCAACTGCATTCTTGCTTGTCACTGAAAGTTACTACTTCTGGGACATTTTATTTGGAAACATTGGTTCCAGTGGGTTTGCACCATTGTAGCTGAGAGAAAAATATGGTCCATTAATGTGCTGGCCATATTGTGCCAGCTACGAATGTACCATATTTCCTTAGCCCATATTAATATATAGTATCACCATATGTAAATCCAAGCAGTTTTTTCATTCCTATTAACTAAATAAGCCTCTTTAGCTTTTTTGCCATTTATTTTATTGTCTATGTTTACTGTAATATATTTTATTTTAAGAGCATATGACTTTTCTGTATATGCAGCTTTCAATACTGTAATTAAATTAAATTTTAAGGGAATTAGGATGAATTCACAAGATAACAGAAAGGATTCATAAGAGACATAGTACCATTCAGGTTTAAGTTTCCAGTTGAAATATGATTGAGATCAGCAGTGATAAAAGTCTTAGCTTAAACTTGGTGATACCCTATCCATATTTCTTTTTTTTTTAATTTAATGGCATTTTTTAAAATTAATTTAATTTAATTTTTGTATTTATTCCAAAAAAATCTATCCTTCTTAGTCTTTTAAGTTCATTTATAGGATTTCATTAATTATTATTTTCTTTTAATGATGCCTGATTTCTGCTATTGTCAAACTTGCACTAAATTTAGTTCCCGTTTTGGGACTAGTAATCAGCTGAAATGTTTTTGAGTTGCAGAGTACATTTTAAACATTTATGGCTATATATTGCCCCAATGTGTGCATTGAGTTGCCATTGATATTAATAGGATTTCTATGTTGGGATTGAGGGCAATATGAAGCTCTTAAGAGTTTAAGCATTTGTGTAAAAAACTATAAATGAAATAAGCACAATTGGAAAACTATTTTCCCAAGAGAATTTTTTTTTCCAACTTTGTTAAATCTGGTCCCTTTAAAATATATATATATATTGTATGTATGTATATATATATTTCATCAGTAGGAGTATGGCTGGGCTCTTTATAGTGATCCGACCCATCATTGTTAGACATGTACCAGTACAGTAGGAGAAAATGAGAATCCTGTAATATAAAGGCTTTGGACCACATCCTCTGCTGTTGTGAATTGCTACAGCTCCATTGACTTCAACACAGTTTCACTCATTTACACCAACAAAGAATTTGGCCCTTCAAGTAAATGCTCATATAGAGCCCAACAGAACTGTACCTTTCAGAGAGGGATCACAGTAAAATCTATTGCTGACAACTTTTACATTTCCTCACCGCAGAATGAGTCAAGAAAAGTTAAGTATTACATCTAGTATCTTGATGGGTTTGTATTAATTAACAATTTCCTGGCTATTTTGAATAGGTCTGAGACAATTAAAATATGCTTCTTTTCACTTTCTCATATCAGTTCTATATGTTAGACAGTCTAATGTGATGCAATTTGGCCTACAATGAGAAGTATAATGCTGGATTTTCTCTTTGGTATAAATACTAAAATAGGATGTAACTGACTAGTATTTTCAGCTTTCAGAGCAAAATTTTGTTTGTCAGGAAATGATGTGGGAGTATTTTACATATGCAGTGGAGGTGCAAAGTACAGAACAAAAATAACTCAACTGAGAATAACAGCTTATCTTTGTTTAAACTATTTATAGAAGTGACAGTCTGGATCTACAGGCACAGCCTTTGGAGAACTGGGAAACCCTTCTTGAGTAGTTTTTAGAAACAGGACATGAATCAAGGTTTAATTTGGTATCTCGGAACCCTTCATCAGTTTTCATGACTGTTTCAGTCATCCATACTGCTTTTAGTTTAGTCAGACTTTGAAGAACAGTTAGGTTAGATAACACTGCTCTACAGCCAAAATGCTTCTGAAATAAATGTAGTCCAACTTTACTAATTCTGGGTCACTGAGAACGAAAATGATGCTTAAAATTGTTGATTGGCTCTAGTCTAGCTGTTGGGCTCCAGACTACAGCAGTGGAATCTCCTGGCAGGTGATGTTAGGGTTTCCATGTTCCGTGACCGTCAAAAGGATCTTGTCCCATTCTTCTTCATGGAAGGTGATCTTGTAGCCTGCAACAACATCGATGGTGTGATGGCAGCCCTCAACATCGTTCACGATCCAGATGAGTGGAGACTGTTCATTGATTCATCGAAGACGAGTCTTAAAGCTGTTTTGCTGCATAATGGCAATGTTTTGCCATCAATTCCAGTTGGTCATGCAGTCCATATGAAGGAAACCTATGACAACATGAAACAACTTTTGAGGTGCATAAACTATGACCAACATCAGTGGCAGCTTTGTGGCGATTTGAAGGTTGTTGCTCTCTTGCTTGGTCTGCAGACTGGATACACAAAGTACTGCTGTTTTCTCTGCGAATGGGATAGTCGTGCAAGAGATTCCCACTACATCAAGAAAGATTGGCCACTCCGACAGTCATTGGAGCCTGGGAGGAAAAGTGTTCAGCATCCACCACTTGTTGAATCAAGGAAGATTTTGTTACCACCCTTACACATCAAGCTGGGTCTAATGAAGAACTTTGTCAAGGCCATTGACAAAACACAAGCAGCTTTCAAGTACCTCCGTGGAAAATTTCCAAGGTTAAGTGAAGCTAAGATAAAGGAAGGTGTCTTTGTTGGTCCTCAGATTCGTGAACTTCTTCGAGATGATGCATTTGACCATGCACTGCGGGGCAAGGAAAAGACGGCATGGAAAGCCTTCCAGTTAGTGGCAATAAATTTTCTCGGAAACAACAAGGCAGACAACTACAGGTTGTTGGTGGAAAACCTCCTCAAGGCATACAAAAGCCTTGGTTGCAACATGTCACTAAAGATACATTTTTTGCACTCTCATCTAGATTTTTTTCCACCGAACTGCGGAGCAGTGAGCGACGAGCACGGCGAGCGATTTCACCCAGACATTGCAACAATGGAGAAACGCTATCAGGGCAAATGGAGCCCATCAATGCTTGCAGACTATTGCTGGACAGTGACAAGAGATGCTCCATTTAATGAATACAAGAGACAAGCCAAGAAGCGCCGAGTAGACACTGAATAGGACTAAACTATGTACATAATAGTTTTTTGCCTTTTGTTTCATAATAAATTTTATTTATATAACCCTTTTGCTGATTTTTAAAGTGTTACATAAACAGGACAGGTGAAATATTATCATGTAAAGCAACCATAAACACATGAAAAGACCTAGGTTTACAATTTATGATTAAAACTCTACTATCTACACAATATACATAGACATAAAATGTAAAAACTTAAATATCTTAGAAACAGTAGCCAATCAGTTGTTTTAATTGTCATATTTGAATTCAGCACATCAAAATACATAATAAATATCACATTTTATCTCTGAAGCAGACGACTTCTCAAAAATTGTAGACCAGTGTAATAGATAAGAAATTACGTAGAAGGCTTTTACCATGATGGATCCATTTAGGGACTTAAAATATCTAAGTTTACTTCTCTCCAAGATATCTCAATTTTCTTATGTAACATTGAAATTACTTCTGTTTGCCTTGATTGCATTTCCATTTGCTTTCACTTCAGGATGTTTGGTTTTATTTTACAGTAAATATTTCACAAACGTGGAGACATTTCTGAATTATCCTCTGCCTCCATCAACAGAAATGCTAAATATAGTCTGCAGCAACAGTTGTCTTCATTAATATAATTTCAAAACAACAAACAGGATGCTCAGTGCATACTTATTTCTGCTATAAGATATAACATTCATAATTAAACTCAAATCCCAACTGAACAAAATACATGGCATTCAGCAAGGTTATTTATACTATCCTTTTAATTGTTGTTATTCCTCTTTTATTAGGCAGGGAAAAAATAATCACAGTGCATAGTATGACATTTGGGAAGATGTGTGTCTCTCTATGAGCATATCATGTTGTCACAAACACTGTACACAGAGAAAAGGAGCTTTAGAAGAGCTCTGTTTTTATCACAACTTGCAATATACTTCTGGAATGCATAGACCCACACATGAAATAAAGAGATTCCTCACTTGTGGTACATTCTACCAAAAAGTCTCACTGTTTTTATACCATGGAAAACTTCTTGGTGCTTTAAAAATGAAGTTGGGGGGGAAAGGAACTGTTTTTAAAGAGTAGTAAAGAAGATGATGGATTAAAGCAGATACAGACTGTTTGCAGTTATATAAGACTATTAGGGACCTTGCTTGTACTGGCTTTTGTAATTTGTTCATGCCCTACTTTATATAACTCAATCCATTGTGAACAAAAACATGAAAAAACAGAATAGTTCACTTTTTACTTTGTCAGCAAATTAAAAAAAGTATAAAAACAAACTAGTCATCATATTTGCTGAATATAGAATGGAGTATTTTTCAAATCAAAGGAGTCTGAAAGGAACAGAAGGTTAAGAAGATTTTTTTTTTTTTACAATGAGCAGATGTGCTTGTTACTGTTGATGGACAAGCTTATCCATTTACATCAATTAATATCAACAGCAAGCACATCAATATTGAAGCTTGTCCTGACGCCTTGATTTTTTCCCATCTGACAGGTAATAGTAGGGCTGGGAAAATGTCACAACAATTTAGTCATGCCTCACTGGCTTTAACTAGTTCAGTGACAATGGGAATGCATCATGCTAAGATTTTGTATGATTCATAATGGTACTGCAGTAGTTGGCTATTGCAGAGGATTTAAACTAGTCTTTGTCAATTAAGGGTTTAAGGTCAAATCCTCTTTATGGTTTTTTTCATTTGTGCGTTAAATAAAAGCAAGTTAAAATATTTATGAATGGCACTAAAATGTGGAAAGTTTTCTTTGGAATCTGTCTTTTCATATTGAGTCATAACTGAAACCAACTATGTTTGACAAAGAGAGGCTATTTCATCACATGGGCTGGCTTATCCAATCCCTTTTTCAGTTACCACCTACTAGATTTTGGCTGAGAAACTTCTGTGTGTAGGAACCTGTCATCATAACTGTTTTAGAGTGTGAGAAGAAGTTATGTCTCAAGCACAGTTGACAATGAATATCAGAATATGACCATAATATTACTAAATTGCTACCATGTTCAGTGACGCAAGAAATGCTTAAATCTAAAAAAAAATTTATATGGGTCAGTCAAGGGGAGGTAGGGATGGGCTGTTTGTTACACCATCTGCAAAAAAAAAAAGAAAAAAAAGCAAATAAGATATGCCAGCCCAGTAGCAGGGCAACAGCTCTCCAGTCTGCCATTTGTGAGGAACTCCATCCCTCGGTTATTAGGAGCTAGATGCATCTTGGGCTTGAAAATGTTTTGTCTGTGGAATATGAAGCACAGAGAGGAAGTAGGATGCTGGCAGCATTGCTCCTGGAGCATCCCCTACTGCTCAGCCTACGGAGTGCACTTGGTGATGATTTCTAGAAGATCTTTCCAATCTTCCTCCTCTTAGTAGGGGAAAAACTGCCTGTTGCACATGGAAATGACAGAAATGTCATATCTGCCTCTCTGCAATAGTAAACAATAAAAACAGTAACATAATGGATCACATTTTGCTCAGTCCCCACACGGCAACCCCACTGATTACAATAGGCTTGCGCTTGGATAACTGAGAATATATTGTGTTCAAGATTAGTACAAATACATTATATCGTTATAGTATATAGGTAACATGAGGAATCATTTTACATATAGACACATTCTTTGGACAAATATTTGGCAAATGACATTAGGCACAAAATCCTGTGGTCCAAGACACCTTTTTTCCCAGTCCTTACACAGGCAAACTTTCCCTGAAGTAAGACTTCAGGATTCAGCTGTATGTCATTGATTAAACCTTTCTATATGGAGAAAAGTAAGATAATTGTGCTTTCAATATAGTCAACTGTGTGCAAATTTTTAGTTATATGTGAAAATAGATCTTTGGATAGAAAGGGAAATTACATTTTCTATAATCAATCTGGTGTGGAGACTAGTTTATTTAAAATGTCTCCTTTTTTGATTACCCCCAGGAAAGATAAATAGAAAAATATTGTACACGTAACAAATGTATTGATAATGTGACAGTAGAGGGGTTATACTCTTCAATACAGGTAATAATTTTTCAATTTCTATTAATGTCTGCAATACCACAGTGTTATTTAACTGTGATTATAATACTCACATATACAAATATATAAATCAACTTCAGAGATATAAATTAAACTGTCTAGTTAGAATATGCTAGAAAGATGAATAGGCGTATGTATAAAAGCTATTGATTAGGGGAATGTACAAACACTGACAGCATTTCTACTCTCTAATTCAGACAGTGACATACTTAAAACATTATAGATATCAGAGAGTGGTTTGGGATGGTTTGAGAAGAAAGGAACCCAGTAGATAGTACATATTTGGGCCAAAATTTTCAAAATAGGATGCCTAAAGTTGGACTGTAACCAGGGCCGATGCAACCACTAGGCAAACTAGGCAGCCGCCTAGGGTGCCAAGATTTGAGGGCGCCAAAAAGCAGTGCCCAAAATGTCTGGGATGCTCACCCGGCACTGTCTAAACATGTAACTCTCTTCCCGCTGCAGTGCGTGGGGGCACTGTGGCTTTGATCATTCGGGCCGACCAGGAAGTGATGTCATTCCTCCTCTGGCTTCCGAGGGCACTGCGCTGCTCCCTGCTGCTCTGGCTCTTCCCCAGTGCCCCCATCCCTGCTCTGCCCTGCCCCGCCCCCACTCCCTGAGCTCTGCAGCAGGGCCAGGCCTGCACTCACCAGCGGGGGGAAGTGTAGAGACCTGGCCCCAGCCACGCCACCACTGAGTGCTGGGGGGTGGTTTCCCCCTGCCCTCCAAGCCAGCCCCACCCCCCATGGAAGCCTAGGGGCCTCCCGCTCCTCCTCCAGAGGCCTGGTGCACTATACACCCAGCCCCGTGGGGGGGCTGCGTAAGGCCCCAGAATATCTAGGGATGGCCCTGGTACTGCCCACCCTGCCCGCAGCCAGCCCCACACCCCTGGCCCTGCCCACAGCCAGCCTCACACCACCTGTCTCCAGCCAGCCCCACATCTCATCTCCAACCAGTTCTACATCCCCTGACCTGCCTGAAGCCAGCCAGCCCCACACTCCGTCTCCAGCCAGCCCCTGCCACACACCCCTGCCCAAAGACAGCTAGCCCCACATCCCCTCTTTCCATCCAACCCCTGCTACACCCCCATGCCCAAAGCCAGCCAGCCCCAAACCCTGTCAGGTTATTCATTTATTTTCATTAAATATCTAGACTAAATAATGAAATTAATAAATTTTCAAGCCAAATGTATATTAATTCTAATGAACAGTGCCACATTATGCAGTATTCATTTCTGAAAGTTTATAATAAGCGATGCTCCGGGGGGAGGGGGAGAGGTGAGGGGTGCAAGGTGGAAGTTTCACCTAGAGCGCAAAATATCCTTGCACTGGCCCTGACCGTAACCCCATTTATAGCCATCGCATTTATGTATCTATAAACAGATTTAAGACCCTCCTTTAGGAACTGAAGTTTGAAAATGTCTGCCTTACATTCCAGTAGGTTTTTGGAGTCAGAGTCAGAACTTCTAGGTGAACCAATTGAACAACTTGTGGGTTCAGATTGCTAATGAATGGTGAATCTAATGGCATGAATTTGAGGAAATGATAGTATATTATATTGTTATATTATTATTATTATGTATTTTATTTTATTTTATTTTATTTTATTATTTTATTGCCATTTTAATATTGTGGCAACACCTAAGAGCTCCAGTTAGGGACAAGGACCCCATTCTGCTAGGTACTGAATAAACACATTACAAAAAGATGGTCCCTGCCTCAAAGGGCACACAATCTAAGTAAGGGTAATGGTGGGGATAAGTTTAAGGAAGGGATTTGATCACTTTTTTAACTTAATATGTTTGTTTTCTCCCGGTGGTAGTTCCTTTACATTTTGCACCTTTGAATGTTAATAATGTATGGACAACCTGGACTGGACTTTTAAGGGACATTAGACAATGTTTTTGGCACTCGTTTCAATAGGTAAGACTGGAGGCAGAGGAAAAACAAATGTTCTTGTACGTTTCTTGTTTGCTCTGTATTGTTGAATTTGCTGGTTTGCAACTCTTATTTAGTTGCATTTGTTCATTGTAGTAGGTAAATCCAGGTGCTATCTGGTGGTATCTTCTTCCTGTGTATTAATGGTAACTGGGTTCCTTAGTTTTTTTCTGGAGGTTACACTTTATTTCAGGTTACAGTAGTTTATAAAAGTGGAAGTGAAAAATATCTCATTTGGTGAAAACGATAGAAATAATTTTAGGTAAATAGAAGGTAATTATCCAACCAGAGATTTGGCCAGGTTCCAGGATTAACACCAGAGTCTTTTGAAAGTGCTGTGAGATCTTTAATGAACACTACTTGCACGGGTTTGGTTTCTGTCATATCTGGAAGGTGATCCTCACTGAGCATTGACTCAGTTCATTTTGAAAGAAGACTGCCAATACACCTGGTCAAAAATCAGAGTTGCCATCCTGCAGGAAATTCCTATATTTCAAAATTTGTTTTTGTCCTAAACGAGGACAAAAAGTTGAAATATCAAAATTTTTCATGGGACAAGGAAAACATTCCAATTTGGAAATGTTAACATTGTTTGTTTTGACTTTTTTTTATTTTGCTACTTTTGACTGAAAGTAAACATTACATTTCCAAACTAAAATGTTTCATTGTTTGTTAATATTGATCATGGGATTCCCATGTTGTACCATGGTAGTTCAGCGAGAGGGATACTGTGGTGCATCAGGGAAGATGTAGTCCAGCCAAAGAGTTCAGCTTGTAGAGGAGAATGTAGCAAGCAAAATACACCCAACCTATAACTCCACTAAGACAATGTGGCAGCTCAGGCAGACACAGAGCAATGTCAAACTGCCCTCATACAACATGTTTTGATTCAGTTGTATAAACAGAAAGGTCTAGATTCAGATTAACCTGATCCAAAATTAAATATTTTTCAGATTTGCATGATAAAAAAAACTGAAATATTTTGGCAAGAACAAAATTTTCAGGAAGAAAATGTTGTGACAGGTTGGATCACAGAAACCACCTTGGGAACTGCCAACTGATGTGCCAAGATGACTTCTGCCCCTGCTTTCCCTGCCATCTTGGGACTCCAGCACCTTGTCTTGCTGAGCCAGACACACTAGTCTGCTCTAACATAGACCCAGGGTCTGAACCACATGCCCCAAAGCTGCAGACTTAACCGAAAGCAGCCCACAGAAGTGTTCCTGTCTTTAACACTCAGATACCCAACTCCCAATGGTGTCTAAACCCCAAATAGATCCATTTTACTCTGCATAAACCTTATATGGGGTAAACTCATAAATTGTTTGCCCTCTATATCATTGATGGAGAGATATGCACAGCTGTTCCCGCCTCCCCCCCCCTCGCTATTAATACATAGTCTGGGTTAATTAATGAGTAAAAAGTGATTTTATTAAATACAGAAAGTAGGATTTAAGTGGTTCTAAGTAGTAACAGACAGAACAAAGTGAATTACCAAGTAAAATAAAATAGAACTTGCAAGTCTATGTCTAAGAAACTGAATACAAATAAAACCTTACCAGTTCCAGTAAGCTTCCTTTTACATACTAGTCTCCTGCTAGTCTGGGTCCAGCAATCTCTCACACCCCCTGTAGTTACCGTGCTTTGTTCCAGTTTCTTTAAAGTATCCCTGGGGGCGGAGAGGCTATCTCTCTAGCCAGCTGAAGCCAAAATGAGGGGTCTCCCAGGGGGTTAAATAGACTTTCTCTTGTGGGTAGAGACCCTCTCCTCACTCCTATGCAAAGTCCAGCTCCAAGATGGAGTTTTGGAGTCACATGGGCAAGCCACATGTCCATTCATGACTCAGTTTTTACCAGCCAAGCCACATTCCTGGGAAGGCTCAGATGTGGATTGGCATCTTCAAGTTCATTGTTGGCTTAAGTAGTTTTTGACTGGGCACTTAATTTGCACTTTTCTCAAGAAAGCGGACTCACAATTCTCTACTAGTCTAGTTAAATCAAGCCAGTACACAGCCAATATTCATAACTTCAAATTCAAAATGATACATGCATACAAATAGGAAGAATATATTCAGTAGATCATAACTTTTCACAGTATGTTACATGGCATATGTGCCTAAAACATACTCCAGTTATGTCACATATGCAATCATAAGCATATTCATAAAGGTTATGGGGGGCACCGTCACAAAGGTCAATTGAATTTTTCATAAAAAAACATTTCACTGAGAAATTTCTGAAAAATTCTAATCGCATTGTATATAAATAAAATAGAACAGTGGGCTAAATTCAGCCCTGGCATAAGCAGGAAGCAACTCTCTTATTTCAGTGGAGTTATGCGCGTAGATATCAGGAATGGATTTGGCCCATTTTCTCCCTAACTTCAATGGGAGCTGATCGTTTTTGAAAATTGTATTTATGAGCCTAATTATTGGACTCATTTTTGAAAACTTGTTTATAATATATTTAACATTTCAACTATTTATCTACCCAAATAGATAATTTGATGCACTTTTTCTGATGACAAGAAAATTGAAAATAGCACAATAAATGCATTGTGTATATGTAATATAAAGACTGGTTAATCAGATTTTGAGATAGTTAACTAAAGATAGTTAAGACCCAGGCAGACTAAGAAGAGCTACAAAAGGATGACTCAAAACTGGGTGACTGGGCAACAAAATGTCAGATGAAATTTTAATGGTGATAAAAGCAAAGTAATGCACACTGGCAAGCATAATCCCAACTATACATATAAATGTTACCACTCAAAGAAAGAGATCTTAGAGTCGTTGTGGATAGTTCTCTGAAAGCATCACTCAATGTGCAGAGGCAGTCAAAAAAGTGAACAGAATGCTGAAAATAATTAAGAAAGGATAGATAATAGGACAGAAATATCATGTTGCCGCTATATAAATAATGGTATGCCCACAACTTGAATACTGTGTGTAGATGTGTTCGCCTCATCTCAAAAAAGAAAAATTGGAATTGGAAAAGGTTCAGAAAAGGAAAACAAAAATTATTAGGGGTATGGAACAGCTTCCATATGAGGAAAGATTAATAAAACTGGGACTTTTCAGCTTGGGAAAGAGATGGCTAGGGGGAGATATGACTGACGTCGATAAAATCATGACTGGTGTAGAGAAAATAGTTAAGGAAGTGTTGTTTACTACTTCTCATAACACAAGAACTAGGGATCACCAAATGAAATTAATAGGCAGCAGGTTTAAAACAAATAAAAGGAAGTATTTCTTCACACAATGCACAGTCAACCTGTGGAACTCCTAGCCAGAATATATTGTGAAGGCCAAGACCATAACAGGGTTCAAAAAAGAACTAGATAAATTCGTGGAGGATAGGTCCATCAATGGCTATTAGCCAGGATGGGCAGGAATGGTGTCCCTAGCCTCTGTTTGCCAGGAATGAGCCATAGGGGATGGATTCCTTGATGATTACCTGTTCTGTTCATTCCCTCTGGGACACCTGTCACTGGCCACTGCTGGAATACAGGATACTGGGCTAGATGGACCTTTGGTCTGATCCAGTAGGGCCATTCTTATGTTCTTATGTTGAGAGTGCTTTAAAATGTTTATTCTGATTCCTACCTGTCTTGTTATTTATATGATACTTTGATGGATATTTTTAGAGCACTGTGCAGGAGCTAAACCTATATCAGTAACAGACAAATAAGGTTTGGTGGACATTTCCTATGCATTCCTGACTCTCCCAGGATCATCACTCAACTAGGTTCTCATTGTGCTTTGTGGATAGTGTCCCAGGTTCCCAGCTGACAAAGCCAATCTCAGGTCAAACTGCCAAAACTGGACAGACACTCCCAAACGGATGGTATAATCTTCCAGGTGGAGCTGGCAGCAATCAGGGCCAGGTTCAATAGCTGGGGTTCCTTTTCAACAATACAGCACAGAACCAGCTCGATTCCCCACCCAGTAACCTAGGAAAATTACACACCACCCCTGGGCACCTCCAAGAGACAATACTTCCCCACTTGCAAGCACAGAGTCTGAGTGTAGAAAAAGAAACTTTTAATGAAAGGAGGGAAGTTTCCCGACAGTAATTAGGGAAAATGTCACAAGCAGGATTCATAAAAATCTGTGAGCAGGACACCCACCCCAGAGTGCATGGAGCAAAGTCTTCTGCCTCATATTCTTGAGTTCTACAACCAAAAGTTCCTTTACTGTGCCCTTCTGCTCACTGACCATACCCACAGTGGTTGTTCTTGGTCAGTGAGGACCCAGGGTTCAGAGGTGCATCTGTGTGAGTTCACCTCCCAGCGAGGGAAAAAGGCACCTGCTTACTCTGCCATTTGAACACTTGCTCTGGCTAGCCACCTTGCCAGCTGCTGTTGCTTTCTGCTGGCGCCTCGCCAGTCCCTGTTCCTTCCCACTGGCCAACTGCTTGCTGCCTCCCGCCGGCCACTCCCTACGGCTGACTGCTCACCTTCTGCTGCCACTTGCCTCACTGTTGTGACCACTGTAGGTCAGTCTCTTGAGGTTCCACCCAGCTTGCAGTGATTTTCAGCTCTTAAACTAGACAGAAATGCTGTCCCACTACAAGTGATTGTCAACCCTTGAGTACTTAAAATAACAAAAGCCTCCTAATGGAACCTATCTAGCTCTTTCTTTGAATAGTGGGGAGGAACAGGTTAGACTGAGGACCCTTAGGGAGAGTCCACTCCTGCTGGCTGGAATTCCTGTCCCCACTCATCTTACTTTCAAAGGGGGCTGGCATTCAAGCCCCTGGCTTAACCAGGTCCTTTCAGATGAGGGTAACCTCCTTCATTTGGGACAGGTTAAGCACAGTTCTGCTCCCCTTTATACATACAATAAAGACAACACTGTTAACAACATTTCACTACCCCTGCACCTAACACCAGCCAGAGTTGATCACTTTGAGCAACTCTGCTCTTCATCTGCTGGATATCTAAGCAGAGTAGGTGTGTTTATGTAAATACAATTTGCTCCTGAAGTCTCTCCCCATCCCAGCTAGCTGTCAGGAGAGAACTCATTCAGACGCTGCTTCCACCAATTAGATTTAACCAAGCCAGCAACAAATGTGCCATACTAGCTCACGAGGAAGCCACTTGTCACCTTAGGCACTCCAGCCTGTATTATCACCCAGACAAACTGGACTTCTCTGATGAAAGGTTATTAAAAACAAAAATCATCACACATTAGGTTTGTCCGGTCCTAAAGGATCAGTTATTCACTCCAGATGCTCAGAATCTCACCAAGGACAACACTGTCAGCCAAATACTTCAGTAACTAACTAATGTTTATTAGCTAAGAAAAGAAATGACAGTTATTTAGAGGTTTAAAGCAGGCAAGTTACATTACAGGTGAGTTAAAGCTGGTAAATCCAAAATGCTAGCAGGGATGTTATATATGCTAGTTTTTCCTAAGTCCTTCTGGTTTCCCAGAATGGTTCTGGGAACTTCAGTCCTTTGTTTCAAATTTCCTTTGTCAGAGTTCATCAGTCTAGAGATGTGGTAGGAAAGAGGTAAGGGGTGCCTTTTGTTCTCATTTTTTATATCTTGACCCCTCTTCTGTAAAAATCCTGGTCGTGTTATGGTGTTAAGCAGCTTCATGCTGCACATGCTCTGCCACGAGCTCTTCATATAAATTTTGCTTGCGCCTTTTGTATGCTACATGCTATTTAGGTTGTCTCCAGAAATGATATACAGAGGCTCACATTCACAGCTTGTTTTTTTTATTCCTGAAGGGCTAACCTGTGGGTGTTTCCCAGACTCACAAGTTTGAGTTACAAACATATAGCAAAGTTTCATAACTTCATACACAATGTTGATACACACATTATAACACGATATTAATCCACAGCAAATTATAACTTTTCTGAAGATACCTTACAAGGCATCCTTCGCACAAGATTTGTCACAATTTTGTAAAAGTGGTGACCATATCAGTGTAGATAGTCACCTTCCTGTCTATACAGCATTACAGATGTTGCCTAATACAAATTAGGGGAAGAACCCTGATGAGATAAAGGCAAATAAGACATTTTAATTGTGTCACTAGTCAGACTCTGAGGGAGAGAGGCCTGACAGACTTCAGAAAAGGCTACTAAGACTGAGGGATTCTGGTACAGTTGACTGGGAGGCCAAGGGCTGTATATCCACCAGGTCACTTTAGTTTGCATAGAATGAAACAAAAATGGTTTGCTTCATATCCCTGTTTGTGTGTATGGGATGTGACTGTACATCTTTTATTCTAGATAACATTCTCATTCTGATACTAACTGATCTTTCATTTTAGAATAATAGAAATGTAGGCCTGGAAATTATCAAGTCCAGCTCCTGTGCTGAGGCAAGATCATGTAAACCTAGGTCATCTCTGACATCCCTGTTTTTAAAAACCATCTAGCAATGGGGATTTCACAACCTCCCTTGGAAGCATAGTCCGGAGCTTAACTACGCTTATGGTTAGAAAGTATTTCTTGCCTCATTCATGGACACATTTAATTGAAGTTGAGGGCTGCATGCCCACACCAGGTAAAGTAGCAATTGCCTCTGAACTTAGGAGCGAGAAACAGTGATCATACCCTTATGTTGAAGAGACCAGTATCACAGGAGTGGTAAGCAGTGATTTAAAAAGGAATCTTTTACATCAAATCCTTACCTCAGTTGCATAGATGTCTCTGAAATCATGAGAACTTAGTCCATTTAAAGCAGCAAAGAGCCCTGTGGCACCTTACAGACTAACAGACGTATTGGAGCATGAGCTTTCGTGGGTGAATACTCACATCGTTGGATGCATCCCACAAAAGCTCATGCTCCAGTAAGTCTGTTAGTCTATAAGGTGCCACAGGACTCTTTGCTGCTTTTACAGATCCAGACTAACACGGCTAACCCTCTGATACTTAGTCCATTTAGTTTACTATTGGAGCGCCACCTCAAAAATTGTTATTGATAGGCAACAGAACAGAGTGTTCGCAGAAGAAAGTTGTGAGCCCATGGCAAGGACCTCCAGGAACCAACTTTCTTCCATTTCATAAAAAGAACATGGAGGCATTTGTCATTCTGATAAGATTATAGAATCATGCTAAAATGATGATCTGATCTGCTCTTCTATGAGCCAAAGGAGGTGTTCCTTCAAGCCCTTTTTTCTGAATGTTTCTCAAACCCTCCCACATACAGATGAGCACATAATACAGGAATATTTCTTATTATGCAGCCTACACCTCCCATGTAAAAATTCTAAAGGAAAGCACAGAACAGCTGCATGACACTTTTTTTGCATGAATAGACTCTTTAATATCGACACTGAAATGGAAGTAATTAGTACTATTTATTGAATTATGTAGCACCTAAGTATGCTCATCTATACAGTTCATTCAACTGACTGAACTTCTTGGTCACATCTTTTTGGCGAAAAGATGTCAAACTGCAGTGGAACAACTCATAGTACATTCCATTATGACTTTTGGTGAGGGTGTTTCTCATACATTCTTAGATTACAAGGCCAGAAAGGACCATTGTGATCATCAAGTGTGACCTTCTGTATAACACAGGACATAGGAATTCCTTGAATTATTTACAGTTTGAATGAAAGCATATCTTTTACAAACACATTCAATCTTTATTTAATAATTGCCAGTGACACAGAATTCACCAGCCTTTGTTAAGCTGTTCCAATGCTTAATTCATAGATTCATATATTAAAAGTGCAGAGGGCACCATTGTGATCATCTAGTTTGGCCTTGTGTATAACACAGGCCATAGAATATCCACAAAATAATTGCTGGAGCATATCTTTTAGAAAAACATTCAATATCGCTTTAAAAATTGTCAATGTGGAGACTCCACTAAGCTCCTTGGTAAATAGTTCCAATAGTTAATTACTCTGATGGTTAAAAATGTATGCCCTATTTCCAGTCTGAATTTGCCTAGTTTCAATTTTCAGTCATTGGATTGTGTTATACTTTTCTCTGCTAGACTGAAGGCCCCATTATCAAATTTTTGTTCCTTAAGTAGGTACTTATACATAAGGCTACAATATTGTCATGGATATTTTTAGTAAAAGTCACAGACAGATCATGGGCAAAAGCTAAAAATTCATGGAAGCAAGGACCTATCCATGACTTTTACTAAAAATATCTATGACAAAATGGGGATCTGTGGGTCCTCACACAGCCTGAAGTGGGCAGCTGTGCAGGGGCTAGGAGTCACCTGCAGGAGCAGGGGGCTGCAGGATATCCCTGCAGCCTGCAGCTCTGGGGGTTTTCTGCGGCCTCCCATGGGGTCCGGGAGCTGTGGGGTACTCCTGCCACCTGCAGTTCTGGGAGCCCGTGGCAGCTGGGAGCTCGGAGTTCCCCCACCACTGGCAGCTCAAGGGACCCCACCACCGATGGCAGACAGGAGCTCCTGGGTTCCCCCACCACCGGCAGCTTGGGGGCCCCTACCATCCACGGTGGCTGGGAGCTGAGGGGTTCCCCCGCCACATGCAGACCCCCCACCACTCACGGCGGCTTGGAGCTCTGCGGGCCACCAGAGGCACTGGGCATACCCCGCAGCTCTCTTTCCCCACAGGGGGTGGGGGACTTTGGAGCTCCCAACCACCACAGGGTGAAATCACAGAGGTCTCTGGTAGTCACAGATTCCGTGATTTCTGTGACCAAATCGTAGTCTTATTTCTAAACTATGATCAAGTCACTCCTTAACCTTTCTTTAGCTAAATAGATTGACCTCCTGAAATCTCTCTCTCTAAGGAATGTTTTCTAATCCTGCAATTGTTCTTGGCTTTTGGATCTTCTCTGAACCCCACTCCAGATTATCAACATCCTCCTTGAATTGTGAATGCCAGACCTAGATAAAATATTACAATCATGGTCATACCACTGGCAAATACAAAGGTAATATAATATCCTTATTCCTATTTGAGATTTGCCTGTTTATACTGCCAAGGATCACATTTTAATGCTTTTGGCAATAGCAGCATACTGGGAGATCCTCTTCAGCTGGTTATCCACTATGACCTCCAAGTCTTTTTCAGAGTCAGTGTTTCCTAGGATAGAGTCTCTCATCCTATATGGATGGCTTAAATGCTTTATCCCTATATGTATAACTTTACGTTTGGCTGTATTAAAATACATTTTATTTGCTTCTGCCCAATTTACCAAGCAATCCAGATCACTCTGTATCTGTGACCTGTCCTCTTCATTATTTACCACTCCTTCAATCTCTATGTCATCTGCAAACATCATCAGCGATGACTTTGTTTTCTCCCGTGTTATTGATAAAAATGTTAAACAGCATAGAGCCAAAAACCAAGCCCTAAGGGACCCCTCTTGAAACACATCCGCTTAATGATGATTCTTTATTTACAATTACATTTAGAGGCTTATCATTTAGCCAGTTTTAAATCCATTTAATGTGTGCCATGTTGATTTTGTGTTCTAGTTCTTAATCAAAATGTTGTGTGCTACCAAGTCAAATGCCTTACAAAAGTCTAAGTGTATCACATAAACGCTATTAACCTTATCAACAAAACTTGAACCTCATCAAAAAGTATCAAGTTAGTTTGATAGGCTCTGTTTTCCATAAATCCAAGTTGATTGGCATTAATTATATCAGCCTTCTTTAATTCTTTATTAATTGAGTCCCATATGAGCTGTTCCATTATTTTGCCCAGGATCAATATCAGCCTGACAGGCCTATAATTAAGCAGGTCATCCACTTTATCCTTTTCAAATATTGGCACAGTATTAGCTTTCTTCCAGTCTTCTGGAACATTGCCAGTACTCCAAGAGTTACTAAAAATCACATTAGTGGTCCAGCTGTTTTAAAACCCTTGGATGTAACTTATCCAGACCTGATTTAAAAATGTCTCACATTAGTAGCTGCTGTTTAACATCCTTTTGAGTTTCATTTGAAATGGAAAGTGTTTCATCCCCCGCCCCATGATTTGACTACATCATCTGTTTTTTCACAATTACAAAATATAAATATTTATTAAATACTTGTTTTTTCTGCATTATCATTGATAATTCTGCCATTTCCAAACAGTAATGGACCAGTACCATTTCAATACCATTGATTGGATTCCTCTTGTTCCTAAGATACTTAAAAGACTCCTTCTTATAGTCCTTAACTCTGCTGAACATAAAGTTCTCATGTGTCCTTTTGCTTCCCTTATACATTTTCTATAATTCCTAGCCTCTGATTTATATTCATTGCTATCAACTTCTCCTTTCTTCTCTCTCTCTCTCTCTCACTATGTAATTTTTATAGCTGACTTTACTTCCCCTCTCAGTCAAGTTTTTCTTAACAAGCATGCCTTTCTTTTTCGATTGTAGCTCTTGGGGCCACTAGTAAAATGTCCTCAATCAATTTCAAAATATTATTTACAATTTTCTGTTTACATTCTCTTGCCCAACTGATACAATAATTATTTTCAACCTTGTGAAAATGACTCTGCCAAATCTTCTCTCAGATTTCTTCTCTGTCTGATTCCTTGGTGGCCAGTTCTTTTCTTCCTTGAATTTGAATTAGTGATGTGCCCTGAATCAGGTTGTCCAAGAACTCCTCAGTCTCTCTGAAGGGTCCATACTTGTTCTTCCACTTTAAGAATCTATTCTCCTAGCACAGCCACCAGTCTGCACTTCTTTCACAGGAAATGGTCAATTCAGGGGCCTGGTTGCCTCCTTGGGGGTTATGATGTGAGACCCTTGGTGGAGGAGTCCCAGAGAGAGGCTATGAGTGGATAGGGAACCTGGGGAACCTACAGATCCTCTCTGAGGAGGCATGACAGGGGGAGGCCAAAGTGGGGTCCTGGAGGGGGGGAGTTTAGAAGGAGGAGCCTTTTCTATATAGAAGAGGGCTCTGTGTGGTGCGTGAGGGCCTCTGAGGATCCTCAAGGACCCGCTTTTGACCCCCTTCTAATCCCCAAACCTGGAGCCCACCCCTTTCATAGCCCCAGCACTCCTCATTCCCCTTCCCCATTTGATGATCTCCCCTGCCTCCCTCTCTGGAGCAGGTATCTGATGTGGTTCCTCCTTCTGCCTCCAATATCAGCAGGATGGTCCTGAGTGTAACATGGTGTTTGCTGCTACCTCCTGGCCTGCCCCTTCCTCCCTACTGATTGGTCCCACCCTCATGGGCTCCAGTGTGTGGAGCTGTCAGTCTCCTGAGTGCAAGAATCCCTGCACCAAAAGCGAGGAAATATTTGGATCAGCCAATGATTAGGAGATGAAGCACCCTAATTGGATGTACTAGATGACCTCTTGAGATTCCTTCTAGTCCTACATGTCTGTGATTTTGGCATCAGGCAGGAAAGAAAACATGGCACATTGGTTGCAGTTTCCAACCACTGATCCATTGCTGGCCATCAAGATATTGAGCATAGCTCTGTACGTAGAAGGAAAGCTTCTCACTCTCCCCCTCCAAACTCCCCCCGAAACTCTCCTGTTTGTTGCCCTGTTCACAGCTCATGAGTTTGCCAAGCAGTTGACTTTTATCCTAAGCCTGACTGCTCAGCTCCACCCCCTCACTACCAAAGAATGATTAACCACTCAGAGATTTCAAACAGCTGGGCTGATCAAAGGTGCAAGGACCTTAAAATCTGGGTGAAGGAAATTACTTCCCCCCCCAAAATAATAATAACCTTTCAGGACAAAATTGTGGCCCAGATACTGTATTGGAGCAAGCTGAAGTAAAATATCCCTTCTGCTCGCTAGTCACATTATGGGTAGGAGCATCGGAGTAGAAGTAGGCTCTGCAGACCTACTACAACCTCATACTACACTGGTGGGTGGGAGGAGGTTCACAAAATACACTGGCCAGTGTATACTACACCAGGCATAAACCTGACTTCATTTACTCCGTCTATGGAGCAGCAATTTCCTTCCTGGGCTGCACCAGCGGCAGCATCACAATGCACAGTGCATAGTCACAATCTAGTCCTCAAGAATTATCAATTTTCTCTCTCTACAACTATGTATTATATCCAAAAAAAAAAAAAAAAAAGGATCCTACTGAAGAGGAACACCTGGGAATTAGGGGGAGAATTTGGAGACTGCTAAAGTATGGTTCACCCATAGACCAGACAAAGCAACATAAATAGCAATCACAAGAAATGGTGCACCACAGAATGAAGAAACATCCATTTTCACTGATGCATAAAATCTTTGACAGATAAAGAAAGAGATATATCAGTAAGTAAGAAAAATGTTGTCATAAAATTTACCCAACTTAATGTACTAGCAAACTGAACTTTTTTTTTTCACTTCTGTGTCTGACCTCCAGGAGTCTCAAACATGGAAAAAGGATTCTAGAACCTGGAAATAGGCAGCAGGAAAAAATACTCAATAGCTCAAGCAGAACAGGCTTGTTTATTTAAGTTGACTTCTAAAAATGTGAAATATGCACCTATTCTAGGTGCCCTTGACATAACTTTAAAATAAAGCCTAAGTACAATAATGCAAAATAACCCACTACTAATTCTGCTCCCCTAGAAACAATTCCACCTTTACAGTTGCAATTCATCGTCCCTCATTTCCAAATGCCAATGAAAAGATAAGAGCCTTGAAATATGCCCTGAAGGTCAGATTGAGGCTATTTTGACCCAAAAGGCGAGGCAGGATGTTGAGAATCCATTTTTAATATTAGTGCGGGATGACCCACTTCCAAGATTCTCAAAGCCTTATTTCATTTCAACTCACATGTGATAACTGATTTCTTGTGGGCCACAGGATAGTGATAAATGTAACATCACCCCTTTCAGGAAAGCTGGTTGGCCATTTAATCGCTAGTTCTCAAATAAAGACATTTTCGCAGTTGAAGTAAATGTCAGCACAGCCCTTTAAAGCTACTGACTGCAAAGTATTGATATGCTTTCGGTTGGTATTACAAAAACTTCAAAATATCTCTCAAGGTGTTGTCCAGTTACCATTTAGCATTTAGGCTTTGCTTCCCAATCCAGTAAGCGAGAAATTTTTGAAAAAACACACCGCATTTTGGAAGGAAAAATAGAAATATGAGAGCAAAATCATGTAGGAAGTAGACTGAGACTTTCAAAGGAACCAAGGGAGACTGGGTCCCAACTCCTAGGCACCTAGTTCCTTTATATTCCTTTGACAATCCCAGCCCTAGTGTCTAATGACTTGATCTTGCTAACACTTAAGCACATGGCCATTTTTATTCTGATGACTCAAGTTATGCACCTGTTACACACCTGCAGGATCAGGCCCCAATATCCTTTGTATATACACTGTTTATAGCCATTAATATTATTTATCTATTTTTGAAATATACAGAATAAACTATGTGGTACTGTGTGCTAAAATACCATGCTTAGTTTCTTTCAGAGTTTTCACTCTGTGCAGAAAAAATCCATTGACACAAATAACAGTATTTGAACATAGGAGCGATTTTCCAAATGTGATATGGAGTCTCCTCAGCGTGTATATACTGTCAAAAGACTGATTCATTGTGCTGTTAGAGAAGGAGGCTGTCACAACCTACATAATACACTACTGTGTGGTTAAACTCATTAGAACAATTATCCCCTAGAAAAACTGATACAATGTAAAGTACTCAAATGACCCCTACATAACAGATTACAGAGGATGAGGTTGTTACCAGTACTCCCAGGGCCGGTGCTACCATTTAGGCAGACTAGGCGGTTGCCTAGGGCACCAGGATTTGGGGGCGCCAAAAAGCAGCGCCCTCTAATTTTTTTTTTAAGTGTTTGAGCGACTGCTGCTGCTGGGAGGGAGAAGGAGTCTGCGATTCCCCTGGGTCAGGGCCCTGTCACCGGCAGCCCAGAGGTTCCTCTGAGTCAGCAAACCGGCAGCCGGCAGTGCAGGGGTTCCCCTGGGTCAGCACACCGCCGCCGGCAGCCGGCAGCCCAGGGGTTCCCCTGGGTCAGCATGCCGCTGCCGGCAGCTGACAGCCCAGGGGTTTCCTGGGGTCAACGCACTGCCACCGGCAGCCCAGGGGTTCCCCTGGGTCGGTGTGCCGCCGGCAGCCCGGGGGTTCCACCCCGCAGTCTCTGCTTCGTTTCTCCCGCTTCCCAGGCTTGCGGTGCCAATCAGCTGTTTGGCACCGCAAGCCTAGGAGGAGAATTAGAGCAGGACAGCATGCTCGGAGAAGACGCGGATCAGAGGTGAGCTAGGGTGGGGAGGTACCACAAGGCTCCCCAGGCCTGAGGGTGGGGAGATGCTGCAGGGAGTGGCGAGCTGCCACGGGGGGGGGGTGCCTCAGGGAAGAGGGGAGTTGCTGCAGGGCTGGGGGGGTGCAAGGTGGAAGTTTCGCCTAGGGCGCGAAACTTCCTTGCACTGGCCCTGAGTATGCCCCGATCATTATTTGTTCAATCAGCATTTCTTTGTAAGGTATAGAGAAGAATTAGACTTTCTGCATGACATTTCGTGATCATAATCTAGCCAATGTGTGTATAGCGGAGCAGAAGCAAAGACAGTTTACAGAGACATCTTTTTTTCAGAAAGAAGATATTCTATATATCTGTCTAAACTGTATGCTCCATGTACAGTGACACAGTGGGTGCCACTGAACAATCCGCATCACAATAACTGAAATTTACTGAAATATTTAGCATACTAAGTAGAGAGAAACTGTGGTATGGCACACAGGAGTTATTGCTATGAGCAGCTCTTCTCAAACAAGTGCTGATAAATCCTTTATCTCTCACCACAAAATCACATATCCAGTATAGGTTACGTATAGTTTTGGAAATTCCTCTAAAACTATTCAAGAGTGTTTCAGAGTATTTAAATTTGTATGGATACTATACTTTTCTAGTATTTTCTAATCTAAATCTAATTTTTCCTGTTACAGTATTAGTATTAATCATGTTTATTATGAGAGTGCCTAAGCGCCAACTTAGAATGAGGCCCCAATCTGCTGGTCCCTGTACAAGCACAGAGTAATAAATAGTCCCTGGCCCAAAGAGCCAGCCATCTAAATAGACAAGACAGACATAGGGTTGGGAGAAGGACTATAACACACTCAGCACAGGGAACAATGTGAAAGTGGCAAATGGCAGGTTAGTTCCATGATTTGGGGGAAAGGGGAAGAGGGTGGTTACTTAGGTGGGGATAAGGTACATGGAAAGAAAAGGGCATGGGGGTGAGGGGAACAGGACAGAAGAGGATAAGAGGGGCAGTTGTGGAGGTGAAGAGACTGTGAGGCAGGAAAAGGGAGTTGGAGAGGAAGAGAGTTGAAGCAAACAGCCAATCAGCTCAAGGCAGCAAAAGTCCAGTCAAAACTGTAGGAAGTTCTGTGAGTGCCCAAAGTTCCCTGCTTTGGCTGTTTCTGTTCCTACCAGCTGGAGTCTCTGGAAGTTGTCTGGGTAATCGCATAGACTTCTGGTCTGCTGTGGCTCCTAAGTACACCTTGTCTTCTGATCTCCAGTCTCTGGCCCCATCCTGGCTCTGATCCTGACCCTGACTCCTGCCTTCTGATTCCAGCCTGGTGGTACTTCTGATCTCTGGTCTCTGACCCCAGACTGACTCTGACCCTGACTTCTGCATATTGAACCCATTTCTAGCGATTCCTCTACCACTTGGTCATGGACTACTCTCTTGTGACTGTCCTTGATGTGTGGACACCAGCCCAGCAGTGACCGCTATGGCAGATTGTCTATGCCCCACTCCCTTACAGTCAGAAGACTTTATTCTATTCCCAGCTCTGCCACTGAAAGTAACTGTTGTGTAACCTTGGACACTTCACCTGTATTTCCTCAGCTGTATCACTTTCCCTCTTGTTTTGACTTTGGCAAGGGTTTGCAGTGTTGGGCTTCTAAATTATTGTACCGATCACATAAAATCATAGACTTTAAGGTCAGAAGGGACCATTATGATCATCTAGTCTGACCTCCTGCACAATGCAGACCACAGCATCTCACCCATCCACTCCTGTATCAAACTTGTGTCTGAACCATTGAAGTCCTCAAATCATGGTTTAAAGACTTCAGGGTGCAGAGAACCTTCCAGCAAGTGACCCATGCTCCACTCTGCAGAGGAAGGCGAAAAACCCACAGGGCTTCTGCCAATTTTCCCTGGAGGAAAATTCCTTCCCATCCCCAAATATGGCGATCAGTAAAACCCTGAGCATGTGGGCAAGACTCAGCAGCCAGAGACCCAGGAAAGAATTCTCTGTAGTAACTCAGATCACATATATGTGATTCCCCAGCCAGCGAATTCCCATATACTATACAAAAAGTGTCCCTTTCTGAGATTCTTTTTCTGCCTCTCAGGATAAACAAGTATTGGAAGTAGGCAGAATTTCCTGCTTAACTGATTTGACTCAGTTGATGAGATGAGACTATCAGGTAGTCCTTATAATGCACACATATTTGTGTGTGTAGGCACAGGTACTCTTATGATTATATGAACCTCTATTGCTGTCAGATTACTTGGTAGCTGTTTACAGCTGATCAGAATGTTTAGTACTGATGAGAAGTGGAAGGAACACTGTTGCACTATTTATGCTGATATCATATTTCACTGACTGCCCTGTATTGTACCACAGGTACAGTAGTTTTCACTTCCAGAAACTGGGAATACTTCCAGAGGAATGCATCTGGATAACATTTGCTTCTTACCCTCCCCGGAAAAGAATTAGTCACCAAGGGCCCTATTCATAAAAACTAATTCAGGCAGTTTCCACATGAATATCACATCTTTATGTGGAAAAAGTGCGGAGCATGCTTTTCTCTACATAAAGAATGCTTTGCTGTGATTAATGGAACCGTGTTCCCCTGCCTGTAAGTAGATGCCTCCCTGTTATATGCTGGAGAGAAGGGAGCTGAAATCCAAAGGGGGGAGGGGCAAATGAGAGGCTTCTAGCTCTAACTTGTGTACATGAACAGTGTTTGAAAATGGATGCATGCACGTTATTCAGCTGCCAGGCCAAATGAATGTTTACAAATTGTGGTGTGAATGGGATAACACCTTTTTGAACATATATCCCTTTTTGTGCTGGGCTGAAGTTTTAAAAGTTTCTAGTTTCCTATTAACCTCTCGGAGTTGGCTGATCCAAAGCTGTCACTTTGTGCCGTTAAGCTTCACAAAGTCCTAATTCCCAGCACCAACGAGTTAATCTTAATGGTGTAATATAGTTTTAATCAGCCCATAAAGTTGATAAATTGGCTTGATTGGAATCACATCGTTAGCATGTGAATTTTTGGTGGAATTTTAATAGCCACCAAGGGTGCACAAGATTTATGACAGAGTCAGTTTATGATTTTCTTTTGGTTGAATGCTCATTTTAATGTCCTGTAACATACACTAGACCTTGCCTACTGTTCAATTTGTGCTGTGATAAAGGTTCGTAATGTACTGTAAGTTCAGATCATTACATTTCATGGGAGATACAATATATGACTAAAATGTTATGTTTTACTTCAGTCAATTCAGGGAGAAGTAGGACTTTTATTGAAGACATTTTATACAGTTACAACTACAACTGCAGAACACTACTTGAACTAAACGCTGATGGTAGTGAATATCGCTGGCTTGGTGGATGCAATCCCATTCTTGGTTTCACCGGCAAACTATTTAGATGAGCTCAGAGTTTCCTGGATATTTGTGATATTGGAAACAATACCTTATCAGTGAAATTCAATGTACTGCATGCATTAATACAAACAAGAAAGAAAATGGAAAGAAAAAATCAAATTCAGTTAAATGATTCACACTGTGTGAACTAATTGACAGAATATTGCATGTGAGGATGACAGAACATTGGGGCTAACTTGATCCATACAATAATCTCTCATTCCACCAGACAGAAACGATTAGATAATGTAACCCATCTGAAACCTGAAAAAAGGATCTTTTCGTATGAGACACGAACACCAAAATTATTATTTAACATTGCAGGATAATTACCTAGTAATTAATAAATATGTCTTTCATCTCTTCAATATACTACAGTAAAACTTATATATGTTATTATATATATGTGTGTATTCATATATATAATACACACACATGCACACACACACACACTACAAAGAGCTACTAGTATACAAATGGTAACTTGTCCTCTCCAAAGTCAATTTACTGGAGAGTCTACATTGGTTTCCTCAGTTAAATAGACAAAGGTACCGAATATTAATGAAGGCTTCCCTTAATCCAATCCAATATCAATAATTCCTCCTTATCTTTTTACTCCCTAAACCAAGTAAAGCCAAGTCTGAATCTAAATATTAGAATTAGAATTAAAAGACTCCATATCTTATTGTCAGAACTCAGAAGATGAAGGACTTTTCTGAAATGCTACCAAAGAACAATGAAATCTTAATATGACACTTTCTAGTTTACTGAAAGATAGTAGCAATCTTTGTATATGGTGTGTAGCAAAGACTCTCCAATTTAGCATCAAATGGCTAATGAGTATCACCTCCCACTCCCCAATTGGGAGTTACAGTGAAAGATTAATACTTTCAAAAGCATACTCCTCTGAACTTGCATTTCTGAGAGCATGGACTCTTCTCACTGGAAGGCATGTTTAGTGATCAGTTTCTAATGGTATAAAGACATCAGAAACTCAGAAATAAATGGAGCATTCTTGGGCCAATTAGATTAGCTTGAGCCCTTTCCACATATGATTGGAGATGATATAATTGGCCTGTGGCAGTAAGTAAGTTATACTGAGTGTTTGAATATAATGCATTTATGTTTATAATAATAAATGCATTAGAAGCATTTTTATTTGTTAATCTTTCCCTTAACATATTTCCTATGAGCATGAAGCTCACTATATGAGCTGTGACAAAAAGGAATATTGTCTCATACTAGCATAACCTGTATAATTATTTTTCACTGCATGAAGCATCCATTCTTATTGGGATCTATTTCTGTTCAAAAGTGGAGCTTTCTCAGTCTGTTTGTATAATAGCTGCACTGTATTATTCCATTGTTATGAAGAGGTATATTTGCAGTTAACAAATTCTGAGCATAAAAAATCTGATAAATATCATTGTGATGAACAGCTTACTAATGTTTCTCTCTCTTGTGACTCAGCTGCTGTGTTTATGTTTTCCTGAACCGAAAGCACTGATCCCGCAAACACTTACATGTGTCAGTATCTGGATACATGAAGAGTCCTACTGAGTCACATGATTGCAGGATCAGGGCCTAAGAGCAAGCAAACCACTCACTTTCCATTAATATTCTTACTGCTATGTGGATTGGGCAGCAAAATGAGCCTCAAGGAGCTACAAAGTTAGAATAATATATGTATTAAAATAGACTCCACGGCCTTTAGTGTAGCTGCCATGGATTCAATAGGGCCAGGATTTTACCCCACATCTTTAGATGTGTTTATAGATTGCCTAGCACAATTAGCCATGATTGATTGGAACTACTGAAATATACATATTTATTATTCATATTAATACTAGCTCTTTATCACCTATATTCTCACAAATGAGTTATCCTGCAAGGCTGTACAATAGTTTATCCACCGCATTTCATCAGAAGATTATGAACTCACTTATCCAGTGTTTACAAAAATCTGGAATAGTGACTGGACATAAGGCTAGTAACAGATCTGGAAATATAAAATGTAACAGAGCTTTCCAATGCTTTCCTTTTGGCCATTAATTTTAATTTAGAGGAAAACCTAAATAACATTAGACATTACGTAACAGAATTTTTCAGTACATAATATAATAATAATACATTTTTCTTGATTCATAGGACCAGCTGTCAGCCAGTAATAAGGGCTTCCCATATTCAACTTACCCAGCTGCTGTGTATGCCATTAAATTGCATTCAACATCAGTGTCCATGTTATACAAGCAATCATCTTTGATTGACTGACACCAGTAGAGTTACACCAAGGATAAATTTGGTTGTTCGGCTACTGGGAGCCTTATCAGATCAGGATTCCAATCTCCATATCAATTTTCCTACAGTTTGGGAGTGCTCCATTTCAGTATTCTGGTTTGATCCATGACAGAGAAAGATCCAAGACACAATGTTTTGATCCACACAGATAGCAAATAACAGAGCTCACTAGTCCTGACAAATAGATTCTTAATCTAAACACTGGACAGCACTTCCTATTAATAAATCAGTTCATTAGCTTTGTGCTTATTGAAATCAATAAAATGAGTGTAGGCTAAACCCTCTAACCATAACAGAGAAAATGTGCCTTTAACCTCTAAAAACCCTACAATAATATGAATACAGAATATGAGCCACATTCCATGCAGTTTACATAATTCTATTTAATTAGCTGATTTTTTTTTTAAAAAAAGAAAATCCGATTCAATCTAATGACAAAGATCACAGTACTCATCCTCAGCAACATAAGAAGTTCTGTGCATGTTTGACCTGAAGGAAATTGCTTACTCATTGTAAATAATTATACATACAGTACTAGCTATCAAAGACAGTGTGCTGTTAGCATTCACCCACTGTCATACTTGCTATGTGTGTGAGACATCATTTGAATAGGAGATTAAACTGCAGCTGGAGTGCCGTCATGTTTCCAATAGACACTGAACAATAAAGTAAAACAAATTCTCCCTTACTATCATTATCTGCATGACTTTATATTGCTCTGTTAGTCAGCTATCATAAAGGGCCTGATCCTGATCCATTAAAATCAATGGGCCCATTATGTTGCAATTTTCTCTCCTCATGCATTTACAAACTAGTTGTCTTCATACAGTGTATGTGTAATGAACCGTGGGTGCATGAATACTGATACTGTGCTTGTCAGTAGGGATCAAAGCTGAGATGTTCACCTCCAAAATCACAAACTCTAGCCCTTAATCTTAAAGAAATCTCCTTTACATATGAAGAACTAAAACAACATAATTGTCCCTGGGGCCACCCAGTAAAGAGAGAGATGGTCAGGCCACAAATACTGCTTTTATTAGAAAAGCTCACCTGAGCATGTGAGGTCCACAGAAGTCCATGGTCCATCTGGGTGTAAGAGTAGCTACTGGATAGTCACTCCTGTCATGTGACATAGATGTCACATTTCATAATCCTCATCCATTTCAGGTAATGGGCCAGGAAAGAAAGTTTAGTCTTTTACCAGCAGTCTTACACACTTGGTCCAAGCAATTAGCCAATGTTCGGAATCCTGTGGCTTGTTTCCGTTAAGGGGAGAAACTGATGATGGAGTCAGGTATTTCTTTGCTGCAATCTTGTTTATTTACGAAAAATGTACATCAAGTCCTGTTACTTGATATAGTAGGACTCCAACAGCAGGAGACAGGTTCTTTGCTCACAGTTCCAAGCCTCTTTCCAGCAAGCACTCTTCCCAAAGAGCTATTTTAGCTTTTCCCAACAACTATAAGTGCTTCTTTGACTGTCTCTGAGGCTTCCTTCCTGCCTTCTTTGTGTGCTTCTGTGGTTTTTTTCCTACTTCTCTCCACACACACAGAGCTCTCTCTCAGATAATAACTTGCCCTTTGTATCTGCAGTCAGACCTTGGGGAAAAACCCTCACACGGCATGGCTCAACTTCTACTCCAGCCTTCCATGCAACCTGTGTTTTGGGTGGTGACTCCTGCTGTTTCAGCTATTTGTTCTGTAAAGGAGTTTCAATTGCATTTTATACTTACTCTGAACAAAGGGAGGCTGTTGAGTCCACCAGCGAGATTTCACTGAACCTCTAGGGCATCATATTACTTGTTTATCAAGCTTATCCCATGTATCTGAATTCATTTTAGTTAACATTGTAAGGACTTGGTTTTTGTTGTACTGCTGAACGCCTAAGATTCAATCTGTGCTGACATCCATGGTCTCTGTATACAGCTGAGGTTCATTACAAAATGGCACCCCATCTGAGGTCTGAACTCTGAGAATCTCAGTCGTTTGGGATGAGCTTGTCTAACTGAGGGAACATGAAACGTATCAGCGTAATGTGTGTGATCATGCCTCCCACTAGTTGCTGCATCAGCAGCTATAACAGCCCAATACTATCTCACAGTTAATGAAGTTTTCCTTTAGCTCAAGTGGTAGAAGACTTTTGTTGCTGAAGGTCTCAGAATCACTAAGGGTGTGATTCTCATTTACACAAATTCCAATTTAGACCACTCTAGGCACGTAAGAAAGCCATAATGTGGGTGTAAATATAATTTGCCCTTTACATTGCTATTGGGCTATAAGGTAGCCTATTATAAATGAGATTCAGATACTAATTTTCTAATGAAGTTTGACATTGAAGGGATAGAGCTAATCTGTTATACTCCATGATCTAAAATGTCTACATTCAAAATAAGGTCTGAATTAAGTGGAATATGGCTTCATCTAACAGCATAAACCTTTAGCTTTATCTGCCTCTGCTGACATTTACAGGACTGCCACTTCCTGTTTTTACTATGATATGAGCACCCTCTCTGAAGAAAACATCCTTAAACTGTAGTTCTTCTAGCAGCTTTCTATAGTCAAATTTCTTAGCTTCTACTCCTTTTCTCATTATTTTCAGCTGGAAATTCCATGGCTATAAACTTGAAAACACACTATAGCAAGCCAAATAATTATCCTTCTAGCCCTGATTTCTTTTGTCTAGTTTGAACTTCAGGTCTGGCTCTCAGCTCCATCCCAAATATTCTCAGAGAAAGTGAGGCAGGGAAAGTATTAACATTTTTTGATGTCATTGTTTTTCCCAGAGAACTCCACTTCAATCTTCTCATTTGCTTATTGCAGGTGCTCCCAAACCTGCATTGTGCCCAGAACATACAATCATTCTTTTGGTGACTTGAAAGCTACTAGGTGTCTTTGAAATTTGTGCCACTGTCACTTCAGATTGGCATGAAACTACGTTGCCACACTAGATCAGATCAATGGCCAATCTAATCCACTATCCTGTCTCCAAAGATGACTATACCAGCTACTTCAGGAGTAGGTTCAAACATTGCAATAAGCAGTCATGGAATTACCTGATCACAAGGAAAGTTTCTTCCTAACGCCAATTAATTTCAGGATGGTTTATGCCCTAAAGCATAGCCTTTCCAAGAGTCTTGTGTGGTTTTTTTTAATCCTTGTTGTTATAACTGAATATTCTTATTATCCTTAACATTATCCAATCCTTTTATGAATCATATTAAGTTCTTAGGCCTCAGTGATATGTCGCAAGAAATTCCAAAGGCTAACTGTACATTGTGCAAAAAAAATTCCTTTTATCAGTCTTACTATGCCTTCCAAAGTACTTGTCCAACCTGTTCAGACTCCTTTCTGAGGAAGTTTACTTTCTGGTTTTTCTATCTGTCTTTGTCTGACCTCTGTCAAGTCAGACTTTCTATCAGTCTCTGTCAGGTCTGAGCTCTTCTCCTGGCTACCATCCTTTTGAAAGACGCAGCTCAGGTAAGCACCATATTGCTTCAGAACCAGTTCACAAAAAAAACCTGTGTTTTATTTTTGAATTTGTTTTTATTTCTGAAGGAGTTTGCTTTTTATTAATTATTATTATTATTATTATTTCTCCAAAAGAAATTATTCCAGGGCTGCCAAGGCAGAACTACTTTAGCGTATAAAATAAGTATATACCTATATATAAAATAAGTAAGTATATACAATAAGGCTGATAGTGATTCTAGATGAAGCTTTATCAGTAACTACTTCAAGGATTTAGAATTAAATAGATGAATGGTGTATTCTTCACCTCAGTGGTGCTCATCTCAGATGACAGAAAAGCTTTCAGCAAAGTGCCAAAAAATCTGAGCATATTTGTTAGTTTTAAGAGGTACCAAAATTAAAATAACTTATTTGATGGACACATCACTCTGCCTGATTTGTGGAAGGCAGGCTTCTGGAAAATGTGAAAATGGAGCTATTGTTGAGATATAGCTAGCCTTCTCTGAGTGAGATTTTAATATGTATTGTCAGTACTAAATATTTATTTGAGATCTTTGGGCTAAACTCCAATCTTTCATTTTCAGCAATGTAATGGTGTTCATAGCAGTAAAAAGAGTTACTCTGGGTTTATACCAGTGTAAAGTGAGATTGCAAAATTTTGGGCCTAAGTCAATAAAGCTATGCCACTTTGTGCAATTGGTAGTGTGACAGGGTCAGGCCAGATGGCTACAAGAGAATGGTCGAAGGTACATGCTTTAGCTCCAGGTTAAGTAGCTCCCTGGGTAAGATAACAGGGACTATTCCAGAACACTCAAGAACTTTCTAGAACTAATTATGGCAGATAAGCTAATTAGGACACTTGTAGCCAATTGGGAAGTTGCTAGAATTAATTAAAGCTAATCAGGACACCTGGTATAAAAAGGCTCTCACTGCAGTTAGTGGTGTGTGTGTGTGTGTGTGTGTGTGTGTGTGTGTGTGTGTGTAAGTAAGTAAGTAAGTGTAAGGAGCTGGGAGTGAAAGGATGTGCTGCTGGAAGACTGAGGAGTACAAGCGTTAACAGACATCAGGAAGAAGGTCCTGTGGTAAGGACAAAGAAGGTGTTGGGAGGAGGCCAGGAGGAAGTAGCCCAGGGAATTGTAGCTGTTCCAGAAGGCACTCTAGGCAGCTGCAGTCCACAGGGCCCTGGGCTGGAACCTGGGGTAGAGGGTGGGCCTGGGTTCCCCCCAAACCCTCCCAACTCCTGATCCAACACAGGAAGATCTCTGAGGCTAGCAAAATCCAGGGCTGCGCAGAGGATTCAGGAGGCCTTGGGCAAAGCGGCGGAACTGCGATGTTTGTACTCACCTCGGGGTGGTCTGGGTCTTCGGCGACATTTCGGGCCCTTCAGTCACTCCATGTCTTTGGCAGCACTAAAGAGCTCCTCCCCCCTGCCACCAAAATGCCACTGAAGACCTGGACCACCTGTGGGGCCTGGGGCAAATTGCCCCACTTGCCCGCCCCCCGCCCCCAAGTGACCCTGGCAAAATCTGCCAATAAGTGCAGGACCCACCAAGGTAGAGAAGGAACTTTATCACATTAGATACAGAAACATCACTGTTTTTTATAATGAAACTAGCATTTTCAGCCAAAATGAAGTATTTTTCCTATGGAAAATAAGGGGAGATTTTCAAGTTATGAAGGACACTTAGAGTGGGACAGCTTTCATGGAAGTTCAATAGCAGTTGGCTGCTTAGCTCCTTTAGGCTTCCTGGAGAATTGCAGCCAAAAGCTTCTGATTTTCATACTAAATTCTAGTTTAAAATTAGTTGATTGTCTTTCATTATTTTTGCTGGTGGGGAAAATATTTCTGCGTAGCTCCAATTACAGTTCTTCCTTTAACATTACTTCTTGCACACACTGCTAGGAGTCCCAAAAAGAAGACTAGAAGCAAATAAAATGGTAGTGGGTTGGTTCACTGAATTTTGTAGGGAAACTGAACTGTTCATGATACTGTATTTGAAGAACTTTATGCTCATTTTTCTACTTTATTGTTAAGAGACTGAGCTAAGTTTTTCAAAATTTTGTTACATTTCACTAAAATTCCAGTTCTACTGACAGTAAACACTAAACATTTTTGCTGCCACTTTTTGACTAGAATTTGTATGTTTTTTACTCATTGCACTCACAGTTTCACAAAATGTAGTCATCTACCATGTGTCTCTCCATCATTTGTTAAAATTAGCAAAGTTCTACTTTACATAGCCTGCACAATCCGTTGGTAAAGTTTGTAAAGCACTTTTGGATCTGGATCAATGAAAGATATTTTAAAAATGTCAAGTGCTTATTCAACAAATGATTGAGTATATTCTTTTCAGTGTGTAAGTATGCAACAGAATGAGACTGTCCCCCAGAGGGTGGAAAAAAGAAAGTGGTAGAAGTGATTAGAGATGGGCTTAAACCAAAACCCTGAATTCAACCACTTCTCAATTTGGGTGAAGTTGGAATGTGAATTTGAATTGACGAATGGCCCTATCTCTAATGTGTTGAACCAAAACACTTGGATCCATATGAACCTAACTTGGGGGAAAGTTGGGGTCTATTGTTTTTATACTGTCTTATGCATAAGTCTGCTTTAATTAGAAGAGAAGAGAGATAAGGAAGGATCTCCTTTGGCCCTGCTATATCTGTTCCCCATGATATTGTTCTATGGTTCTTTGTCAGGCACCTGCCTTTACATTCCCTCTAGCACACTACTGGCCAAGACCACCACCACATCACATAGTTTTACCTAATGTTACTTTCCATAATGCGTGGATTTGGCTCCAGTATGTCCATTGGTAATCACTGGCTCTGTTTTAAATTAAATTTAAATTAAATGCAGCTGCTTCTTTTAAAATTAAAGGCACATCTGTAGCTACATCTGCCCTGGACTGTCACTTCAATAAGTAGCAGATAGCAGATTCATGTGGTTTTGGTCTTATCACTGACTGTCATCCATTTCTACAGCTTTTGAAATTCACTGGGGAGGCAGACAGGAACTGATTAAAGTGTCTTTAAAATAAGTGAAAATATGTTTTTTTTTCCTTATGAAACAGAAAGGATGCTGAGTTAGGGTAGTCAGACATTTAAGATCACAACATGACTTTAATATTTAGGTTTGTCTGTGATGCCCCACAAGAACTGAATTAGTCAAAGATGAAGCACTCAGATGGGAACCACTCAGCAACAAATTCACAACAGCACCTGGGAATGTATTATTTCTGGGGTTTGGCACATGGGTGTTGTAGCTGCAGAAGCTCATACTATGAGTAGGCACAGGTGTTGGCTTCATTTCTACTCTACACATAGAGAAATCAGTCTTCAAATATGTTAAGAAATGTTACAAAAGGGTGGTGATCAATTGTTCTCCATGTCCACTCATGCCAGTATTTGTAACCTTTCCTGATAGGTCAGGTTTTTTTAAACCATTTATAATTTCCATTGTTCTCTTCTGGACTCTCTTCAGTTTGTCCACATCTTTCTTACATGGCGGTACTCAAAACTGAACATAATATTCCAGCTAAGGCCTCAACGTTGCTGAGTAGAGCAGAACAATTACCTACTATGTCTTACATATGACACTCGTGTAAATGCTAATGATATTAACACTAATGATGTAAGACATTTTCCCTACTGCATCACTCTGTTGACTCCTCTTGAATTTGTAATTCACTATAACATCCAGATGTTTTTCTGCAGTAATACTGCCTAGGCAGTTATTCCTCATTTTTTATTTTTGCATTGATTTTTCTTCCTTCCTAAGTGTACTACTTTGCACTTGTCTTTACTGAATTTCATCTTGTTGATCTCAGCTCCATTCTTCAATTTGTCAAGGTCATTTTGAATTCTAGCCCTGTCCGACATAGTGCTAGCAACTTCTCCTAGTTTGCTGTAATCTGCAGATTTTGTAAGCACACTCTCCACTCCATTGTATAAGTAATTGACAATATTGAACAGTACTGGACTCTAGAGTGACCCCTGTGGGGCCTCACTAAGTATCACTTTCCACTGATACTTACTCTTTGACTATGGTTTTTCAACCAGTTATCCAGCCATCTTATAGTTATTTCATCTAGACACATTTCGCTAGTTTGTCTATGAGAATGTCATGTACGACAATGCCTAAAGCCTTACTAAATTCAAGCTTTATCATGTCTAATGCTTCTCCCTATTTACCAGATCAGTAATCCTGTCAAAAAAAGAAATTAAGTTGGTTTGGTATGATTTGTTCTTGACAAATCCATGTTGGCTATTACTTATCACTCTATTATCCTCTAGGTGCTTACAAATTGATTGCTTAATCATAGAACTGGAAGGGACCTCAAGAGGTCATCTAATCCAGTCCCCTGCGCTCATGGAAGGACTAAGTATTATCTAGACTATCCCTAACAGGTGTTTGTCCAACCTGCTATTAAAAATCTCCAATGATGGAGATTCCATCACTTCCCTAGGCAATTTATTCCAGTGCTTAATCACTCTGACAGTTAGGAAGTTTTTGCTAATGTCCAACCTAAACCGCCCTTGCTGCAATTTAAGCCCATTGCTTCTTGTCCTATCCTCAGAGATTAAGAAGAACAATTTTTCTCTCTCCTTGTAACAACCTTTTATGTACTTGAAAACTCATGTCCCCTCTCAGTCTTCTCTTTTCCAGACTAAACAAACCCCAATTTTTCAATCTTCCTTCATAGGTCATGTTTTCTAGACCTTCAATCATTTTTATTGCTCTTCTCTGGACTTTCTCTAATTTGTCCACATCTTTCCTGAAACGTGGTACCCAGAACTGGACACAATACTTCAGCTGAGGCCTAATCAGTGCAGAGTAGAGCAGAAGAATTACTTCTTGTGTCTTGCTTACAATACTCCTGCTATAATACATCCCAGAACGATGTTTGCTTTTTTTGCAACAGGGTTATACTGTTGACTCATATTTAGCTTGTGATCCACTATGACCTCCAAATCCCTTTCCACAGTATTCTTTCCTAGGCAGTCATTTCCCATTTTGTATGTGTGTAACTGACTGTTCCTTCCTAAGTGGCGTACTTTGCATTTATCTTTATTGAATTTCATTCTATTTTCTTCAGACCATTTCTCCAGTTTGTCCAGATCATTTTGAATTTTAATCCTATCTTCCAAAGCACTTGCAACTCCTCCCAGCTTAGTATTGTCCACAAATTTTATAAGTGTACTCTCCATGCCATTATCTAAATCACTGATGAAGATATTGAACAGAACCACACCCAGAACCGATCCCTGTGAGACCCCACTTGTTATACACTTTCAGCTTGTCTGTGAACCACTCGGAATGGTTTTCCAACCAGTTATGCACGCACCTTATAGTAGCTCCATCTAGGTTGTATTTCGCTAGTTTGTTTATGAGAAGGTCATACAAAACAGTATCAGAAACCTTACTAAAGTCAAGATTTACCACATCTATCACTTCCCTCCTATCCACAAGGCTTGTTATCCTGTCAAAGAAAGCTATCAGGTTGGTTTGACATGAGTTGTTCTTGACAAATCCATGCTGACTTTATCTATCACCTTATCATCTTCTAGGTGTTTGCAAATTGATTGCTTAATTAATTGCTACATTATCTTTCCGGTACAGAAGTTAAGCTGATTGGTCTATAATTCCCTAGGTTGTCCTTATTTCCCTTTTTATAGACGGGCACTATATTTTCCCTTTTCCAGTCTTCTGTAATATCTCCCATCTTCCATGACTTTTCAAAGATAATTGCTAATGGCTCAGATATCTCCTCAGTCAGCTCCTTAAGTATTGTAGGATGCATTTCATCAGGCCCTGGTGATTTGAAGACATATAACTTATCTAAGTAATTTTTAACTTGTTCTTTCCCTATTTTAGACTCTGATCCTACCTCATTTTCACTATCAACCTTCTTGGTGAAAATTGAAAAAAAGTCATTGAGCACCTCTGCCATTTCCACATTTTCTGTTATTGTCTTTCCCCCTCTCATTGAGTAATGGGCCCACTCTATCCTTGGTCTTCCTCTTGCTTCTAATGTATTTGTAGAATGTTTTCTTGTTTCCTTTTATGTCCCTAGCTAGTTTGATCTCATTTTGTGCCTTAGCTTTCCTAATTTTGTCCCTACTTGTGTTGTTCATTTATATTCATCCTTTGTAGTTTGACTGAGTTTTCACTTTTTGTAGGACTCTTTTTTTGATTTTAGATCATTGAAGATCTCCTGGTTAAGCCAAGGTGGTATCTTGCCATACTTCCTATCTTTCCTACACAGTGGGCTAGTGTGCTTTTGTGCCCTTAATAATGTATCTTTGAAAAACGGCCAGCTGTCTTCAATTGTTTTTCCCCTTAGTCTTCCTTCCCATAGGATTTTACCTACCAGCTCCCCGAGTTTGCTAAAGTCTGCCTTCTTGAAATCCATTGTCTTTATTGTGCTGTTCTTCCACCTACCATTCCTTAGAATCGTGAAATAATAATTTATTCTAGTATCTTTCCAGATATCAAAGTTAGGCTGACTGGTCTTTAATTCCACAGTTCCTCTTTGTTCCCCTTTTTGTTCCCCTCATTAAGCCCTCCTGACTGAATACGTCTAATTTATCTGATGATGATGATGTTCATCCATCGTTGTCGATGAAGACCTCAACAACTCATTCGTTCGATGACCGGACTCTGTGCATCCGAAGATGACTGATCAGTCTGATTTGGGCGTGGAGCATCCTGTCATATGTCGGGCAGACATGTGATGGCACTGTCGATGATGTGCAGGCAGCTTTGGACTTGCGCAGCTCACACTTTCTTTCAGCCTCAGCTGTACGTCTCGCCTCAGAGGTATTACTGCCTGTGTGAATGAGGCTGCGCCATGCTGGACGGTTCAGTGCGAGGGTTTCCCATGTGGCGATGTTGATCTCGAGGGACTTCAGACAGGTCTTCAGTGTGTCCTTGAACCTCTTTTGTCCTCCATGGGAGCGCTTTCCCTGGGTGAGTTCTCCATAGAAGAACTGTTTAGGAATGCGTTCGTCTGACATTCTCAAGACATGTCCAGTCCATCTGGTCTGGGCTCTCATCAGCAGTGTGTAAACTGATGGCAGACTGGCTCTGGTAAGGACTTCAGTATCGGGCACTTTGTCCTGCCATCTGATTTTTAAAAGCTTTTGCAGACAGGAAATGTGGAAGTGATTGAGCCTTCGTGCATGACTCCAATAGACAGTCCACGTCTTGCAGGCATGCAGCAGAGTTGGAAGCACCACTGCTCGGTAGACCTTCAGCTTCGTTGGTAGGCTGATCCCTCGACATTCCCAGATGTTGGAGCACAATTGGCCAAATACAGAGCTGGCTTTAGCAATTCTGCAGTTTACTTCATCATCGATTGACACTGTTCGGGAAAGGGTACTGCCCAGGTACGTGAAGTGGTCCACTGCCTGAAGTCTCTGTCCATTTACAGTGATGAACGGTTCTGAGTATGGAGCGCGGGGAGCAGGCTGGTGCATGACCTCAGTCTTCTTGATGTTAATGGTGAGACCGAAGTTGTTGCATGCAGATGAAAACTTGTCCATACTAGCTTGCATTTCTGGCTCTGTACTAGCTTTCAGAGCACAATCATCAGCAAAGAGAAAGTCTCGAAGTACAGTTTCCTTCACCTTGGTGATGGCACGCAGTCGTCCCAGATTGAATAGTTTCCCATCAGTTCTGTACTTCAGGCCTACTCCTTCAGTGCAGTGTTGAAAGGCATCAGTCAGAGTGGCAGAGAATATCATGCTGAACAAAGTGGGTGCTAAAACACACGCTTGTTTGACGCCATTGGTGACTGGGAAGGCCTCAGATGTTTCACCATCGTCCAGGACACGAGCCATCATACCGTGATGAAATTGACGTACCATTCATATGAATCTGTCTGGACAGCTGAATTTCGACATGATCCTCCACAGGCCCTGGAGACTGACAGAGTCGAACGCTTTTGTGAGGTCCACAAAAGTTGTGTAGAGTTCATGATTCTGCTCTTGACATTTCTCCTGTAGTTGACGCACAGCGAAGATCATGTCAAAAGTCCCACGTCCCTTGCGGAAGTCACACTGTGATTCTGGCAGTAAGCCTTGCTCTAGGTGAGTGATTAATCGGTTCAACAGAACGCGTGCAAGAACTTTCCCTGCTGTAGAGAGCAGCGAGATTCCATGGTGATTGTCGCATACCTGGCGATTGCCCTTCCTCTTATAGAGGTGCATGATGGATGCATCTCTAAATTCCTGTGGAATGGATCCCTGCTTCCAGAAGGACTGAAACAGCTCAGTGAGTTTCCGTAGCAACATGGGTCCACCAACTTTGTACACCTCTGCTGGTATGGCATCTGACCCTGGGGCTTTGCCACTTGACAGCTGGTTGATGGCTTTCTTCACTTTGTCCTCTTCTGGTGAAACATCCATGGAGTCATTGACTGCAACCTGGGGCATCTTGTCAATGGCTTCATCATTGATGATTGAGGGGCAGTTGAGAACTGCTTCAAAATGTTCAGCCCATCTCTGGAGAATCTGCGTCTTCTCTGTAAGGAGCATAGTGCCATCAGAGTTCAGGAGGGGAAAGCTCCCAGAAGACTGTGGACCACAGAGTGTGTTGAGGGTTTCGTAGAACTGCTTATAGTCATTTCACATACTCCTGTATTTCATCTGCTTTGGCGCTCAGCCACAAGTCCCGCATTTTGCACAGTCGGTTCTGTACTGTTCTGTGAGTGTTTGATGAAGGTGGTCTTCTTTGCTGCTGAGGATGGGTTGTTCTGATATGCACAATGCTGGCAGTGTTTCTCAGCAAGTAAGGCCTGGATTTCTACATCATTTTTGTCAAACCAGTCTTGCCGCCTGTGTGTGGGGGTCCCCAATACCTTCGATGCAACTGTATGGACGGGGTGTATGGGGTTGTCAGGGAGTGATAGTACCTCTGATGGGGTAGCAATCGTACTCCTAGGAGCAGCTCATCCACTTTGGTCCCCACTTGACAGCCAGCTCTCACCTGTGGCTCCAAGTAGCTGTCAGCATGCGACAGCGGCCACACCCTGGAAACCGTCTCAACTGGCAGGCTAAACCAGGTGAGGGTAGCCGATGAGTCTGAGACCCTTGGTGAATTAGGGCCTGTCTACCCATTGCATGCGAAGGCTGGATCCAGCTGACTGAGGAAACCTGGTTCAACGGTCAGGAAGGCGATGACAGCAAGCGTTGTGGAACGCTCGAGAGCACAACAAGATGCGTAGGCGTCCTGGTCATCCACTGCACCCTGCCCTATCTCCAGCCGTCTCGACTCTTGTCCTGCCACTGGATACAGATAGGAACTGGGAAGAGAGAGTGAGGTTGACATCGTGCAACTCTCCTTCACTTTAATCCAATTCACACGCAAGCCTCGCCATCATATCATATCACATCATATCAAGTCCTATGGCGATGGGTGAGTGACAAAGCAGCAGGTGTGGATACACTGGGAGCTGTAGCTGCGGACCTGCACACAGGCGGCTCAGGTATAATGGTCGTTCCTCAGTGACCGAAGCAGCAGTGGAGCTCGGCGTCTTCTTGCGCAACTGAGCAGCCCTATTCAGGATTGCACTGCTCACCTCCGTACAATGAGGAGGGGGCTAGAAAAGGTGCCCTAAACACTTTCTGCTTCACCTTACCGTGGCCAACATACCGCGGCTGGCGGGGATCCTATAAAAGCGGTCGAACAAAAACAAAACAGAGTGACACTGATCACCATTGGCACATGGAATGTGCACACGCTACTGGACAACATCACGGCAGACAGACCAGAAGGAAGAACAGCATTTGTCGCCAGAGAACTCGCATGCTACAACATTGACATTGCAGCCCTTAGAGAAACTCGCCTTGCTAATGAAGGACAGCTGTCCGAGTCAGGCAGAGGCTATACATTCTTCTGGAGCGGCCGCGGCAGTGATGAGCGTCGCAAATCTGGAGTTGGCTTCGCCATCAAGAATCATCTTGTTCGGAAACTTGCCAGTCCCCCCAAGGGTGTGAATGACCGACTTATGACAATGCAGCTTCCACTTCAAAAAGGAAAACAAGCTACTTTGATCAGCACATACACTCCCACAATGACCAAGCCAGAGGACGTGAAGGATAAATTCTACGAAGAACTAGATGCTCTGCTATCATCAGTGCACCATACAGAGAAGCTGATCCTGCTTGGCAATTTTAATGCAAGAGTCAGATGCGATGCCGCAGCCTGGGAAGGAGTCATCGGGAAAAATGGAGTGGGAAAGTGGAACAGCAATGGCCTGTTACTGCTGAAAACTTGTGCAGCACATGACCTTCTGATCACCAGTATGGTCTTCCGCCTCCCTACCCGTAACAGGACTTTGTGGATGCATCCCCATTCCAAGTACTGGCATCTGATCGACTATGTCATCATCAGGAGAAGGGACAGACAAGATGTCAGGTTTACAAAAGCTATGTGCGGCGCTGACTGTGGGACGGATCACAGGCTCATAGTATCCAAAATGAAGCTCTGTATCATGCCGAAGAGACAACCACAAGGCTGTAAGGCTCTCAAAAGGATCAACGTGTCGAAGCTGAAGAACAACCGCATCACTGAAAATCTAGCGGAAGACCTAGAGAACGAGCTTGCTGATCTTCATATTGAGGATGACGCTGAGAGACTGGGAGTGATTCCGCGACACTGTCCATACAGCTGCATCGAAGGTATTTATCTAATTTGTCTACTTATTCATTAGCCTGTTCTTTCCCTATTCTGGTTTCTGTTCCTTTTCCTTGATATTATTAATTGTGTTAAGGATCTGGTCACAATTAACCTTTTAAGTGGAGATTGAAGGAAAATGGGCATTAAACACCTCACCCTTCTTGATGTCATCAATTATTAGCTTGCCTTCCCCAGTAAGTAGTGGACCTACACTTTTCTATGTCTTTTTTTCTTGCGCCTGTTGTATTTAAAGAACCTCTTATTATTGCCTTTTATGTCTCTTGCTAGATTCATAGATTCATAGACTCTAGGACTGGAAGAAACCTCGAGAGGTCATTGAGTCCAGTCCCCTGCCCTCATGACAGGACCAAATACTGTCTAGACCATCCCTGATAGACATTTATCTAACCTACTCTTAAATATCTCCAGAGATGGAGATTCCACAACCTCCCTAGGCAATTTATTTCAGTGTTTAACTACCCTGACAGTTAGGAACTTTTTCCTAATGTCCAACCTAAATCTCCCTTGCTGCAGTTTAAGCCCATTGCTTCTTGTTCTATCATTAGAGGCTAAGGTGAACAAGTTTTCTCCCTCCTCCTGATGAAAACCTTTTAGATGTAAATCATTTTATGCTTTAGCCATTTTGATTTTGTCCCTTCATTCTCTTCCCTTACCTCAATGGATGGGGTACCTGGGTGAGCAGAGTGGAGCACTGTCTGCTCCCCAAGGTGGCCAGCAGCCAGCCTCCTCCCCACAGAGCAGCCAAATCTTCTTCTTCCTCTAGTGCCACTGTAGTCTTCTCCAGTTTTCGGGTATCCTCCATTTTGGGTATCTCCATGTGCATTCTATCCCTCACACCATGTAAGCATGGAGGGATTTCCATGAAGAGCCTTGGGGAATGATCTTCAATGCCAGACTTTATGAAAATATGCCATATAAAGTGTCTGGAAAACATAGCAAACTTTTCCCTGCAACCCTCCTGTAAGCATGTAGACTCACCCGGCGGCACCTACTGCTGGTTATCCTTGGGAATTAGCTTCCAGCATCTAGAGAGTCCTCTGCTGATCTGCCTTACCGCTGACCCCCGCGTCCTTCCTAGGACCCCGGTGCCCCTTTTACTGGGTGCTACTCCCTGGCAGTAACCCCACAGTTCTGGGTCTCCCACTCCCAGGGGAACCCCCACCTACTATTCCCACTTTGCCTCAGTCTTGGCTACTGCCCAGTCTCCATATAGCCCCTGTTCACTGGGGGCAGACTGCAATATAAGCCACTCATCACAAGCAAAGGGGTTTGGACCTGCTGCCTCTGCCTCCCCATGGGCTGCCCCATTGCAACCATGCACCTATTCAGCCTATAGTCAGGCCTGCAGCCTGGGGCTTTCCAGGCCAGAGCTCCTAGTTCCTCTGGTCCTTCCCATCTCTGATCCCAGTCTAGGTATCTTGCTTAGGTCCCTGCAGCCAGGACCTTCTCCCTCTACAAGCAGAGGGAGACTGACTGGACTTCTGGCTCACAGCCTCTTATAGGGGCCAGCTGGGCCTGATTGAGGCATGGCCACAGCTGAGCCTACTTTCCTCAATCAGCCCAGGGTTCTTGCCCCAGCCACAGTCCTTTCCTGGGCTGTTTTAAGCCCCGCAGGGAAGGAGCGGTTAACCACCCCTCTACATCTCCACAGAATTCTTAAATGAAGCCTAAGAAATAGGAAGGTATCTCATATCTGTGGAAGGGCTGTGGAAGAATGAGTCATATATTTGGTATGGTTGCTTATGGAGAATATAGTGGTAGCATGTTTAAAACAATGTTAAACTGAGTATTTTGTTCACAAGTGAATATAGGAATTGCATAGATTGGATCCAAGGTTCATCTAATCCATTATCCTGTCTCTGACAGTGGCCAGTGCCAGATGTGTATAGATGTTGGATAATCTGCCCCCATATTAAGTCTCCTCTTGATCTCTAATAGCTAGATATTGGCTTAAACCCTGAAGCACAAGACTTAACATCCCTTCCAAATTTTTGTTGCCATTAATTATGACAACTCTGGATATACTTAATATCCATAAAAATGTCCCGTCCTTTTTCAAATGTTTCTATGTTCTGGCCTCAATGACTTCCCATGGCAATGAGTTCCACAGTCTAATTTTTTATTGTGTGACAATGTAGTTCCATTTATCAGTTTGAATTTGCCACCTTTTTAATTAATTGAATGTCCTCTTGTTTTTGTGTTATCAGAGAGGGAGAAAGAAGCTCCTGATCAACCTTCTCTAAACCATTCATTATTTTAGGTACTTTTATAATTTAATCTCATTCATTTCCTCTCTAAAATAAACAATCTCAATCTTTTCAATCTCTCCATCTGAAATGACAAGAACTTAGATTTGGGTGGTACAGTTCCAAACTGGATCCCTGGGAGGAGTTGTTCAGACCAGAGGTAACACACTGGGAAATAGAAGGGTGAACGGGGGAAAGAAAGATGACCAGGAAAAGAAAAAGAGGGAGTAAGAGTCAAAGGCTACAGCACAGCACTAGTCCCTGCAGCTATTGGACAGACAGAGAAGTTCCATCCAAAAGAGCTTTCAGTGGAATTCAGGGTTCAGATAATCTCTGTACAAAATGGAGAGCACTTCTCAAGAAAGTTAAAGAGCTACCAGGAAAATTGGAATTGATTGTTTCAGTTTTTTTGCAATGAAGTATTGTAGTACTGAAGGGACTGTTTTTTCTGTACCTAGATATTCCTCCCAACTCTTTCTTCTGTTCACAAGTCAAAGGTGGATGTTCCATTGAGATAGTCCAAACAAATAAACATCATGGAATCTTTTTGATCTTTTATAGTTTCTCTTTAAATTTTCAATTTTTTAAAAACGTTAAAGTATCACAATTTTGTTGCCATTTTTGATTGTTGAAACATTGTCAAAACTGTAAATTTTTGGATGAAATTTTTTATTGAAATGGTTTATTGAATTGTTGACAAAAAATTAATCAAAAGCTTGAAATTCTGGTAATTTTGACCATCTCTAGCATATTCATTTTATAGGAGATTTTGAAGGCATTATCTTGCAATAGTCTGCATAAAACAATGAAAGAATAATAGCAGATGATTGGAAATTTATAGTTAGATTTTGAAAGATGCCATTATCATCTTATATCTATATGAAATATACAAAAAAATAGGAGGAAAATAAAGTTATTATGCTTTGCCAGACAGAAAGTTGATAATTTAAGAGCATGAGGGAGCTGGAGAATTGTGCTTGAACACATCAGTTTGAGAGCCCAGAGAAACCTCTTGATATTTTAGTTCTTCTGATGGATCCACTTCAATAAAAGTGTATAACTTTTGCTAGAGATAAGGCAGACATATTGAGTGTCTCATGTTTCAGAATGGATATAAAACTATCACATATCAATACTATTCTTCAGACCTATAAATCCATTCCTAAGCCAAGAAGTCAAAATATCGATTCAATAGCTTTTACTGGAAAATGCATAAAACCATTGTGTTCCCACCCATGGGGCTTCATCAGTAGTTTGTATATGGGAAAAGGTTTGGATATTAAGATTATGTATTAATTACTATTTGGTAACAAAACCATGAAACTGTACTGACAGACTCCAGCTAGCCAGAATCCAAGAAATACTCAGTGCCTTGGAGGAAAATAATTATTTTAAGATTCTTCATCAAAAACAAATTTATCACTAAGGAGTCAAGACTGAGGATGCTCAGAAGCTAACCACATTTGTAACATCATGGGGAAGTTATTAGTAAATCTGCTTTCCCTTTGGATCAACATGTGCACCAGCAAGTTTCTAACATTTGAGGAGTCACTGGGAAGAGAGATGCACATCATTTTTAAATTATAGCCTTGGTGCATAGCAGGTATTTTGGCCAACATGTGGGAGATGTAAACAAAGAGTTAAGAACTGTGACACTCTGGAGTAAAACTAAAACTTGGTAAAATATATATAACCATTTTCACAGAGAAATCCAGTACCTGGGGAGATTAATAACAAGTATTCTGACCTTTGACCTGTGGACACCATTCAAAGTTTAAAGAAAAAGACCAGAAAGAACTCAAAAGCTACAAAAGCTACTTGCTTTCCTAAACTACTATCATGGGTTCATTAAATATTCTTCTCACATTGCAAAACCCTTACATAATCTTTTTAAAGGTTCTAGTGAACTGGGAAATAAGCAGAAGATAAGGAAAAGGAACTCTTACCACTTATCGCCTGCACAGAAATTCAGTGGGCTGGTAAGCCACCGTGGTGTTTTGAAGTGGCTAGTCAGCAGTTTATCCCCATCCCATAATGACACCCCCCACTTCAAACAACCACTTATTTTGCAGTAATAACTCATGCAGAGTTCTAGTGTAGCGGCTACTGAGAAATCACATGGCTATTAAGCCAGGGGCCAATACAACAGCATAATGGGCCAGCTGTATGGATTATCTAGATTTGGCCATCTGAGCAAAGTCTCTAGATTTGCTGATTAGGGTGGCCTCATCCCTTATCATTTTGTATCCCAATAAGCCTTTCCCACTAGCGTGGATGATCTCCAGAAAAATCTGGAATATGCAATAACCTCTGGTCCTAAGTTATGGTAAAGTTTATATCATTCTGCTGTGCTTGTCAATAAAAGTGGATACCTCTATATGTTCCTCTTGCTTTTTTTCAGCTATCATCTCCAGTATGCCCAGTCTAAAATGTAATGAACCACTACACTCAAGTCTAAGGCACATTCAGCTTTTCAGGCTGAGGTTTAAAAAGTAATCTAGCATTTCAAAGCAATACTGTTGATCTGGGTGACAGAGATACTCTAACCATGCAGTAAGTGATTTATTTCACTCTCTGTGTGTGCATGTTCTTGAGAGCCAAGGATTTTGTGTGATATGGCAAGCTATAACTTACATACAGGGTTGTACATCATGGACTATAATAGAGATAGAAGCCAGAGTGCCTGCTGGGGATGGAGAATAGTCTTACCGCACAGAGCTTTACAGTGAAAGTAAACTGCAGTTTTGAGAGTGGATTCTTCATTCCTGAATGTATTGACTATATTTATTGCTTGAAGGAGATTAATGGAATGTTTAAGCAGAGATTCTGCAACCTTCATCCATGTTGGTAGATGCTTTTGTCTTTCTGTCTTAGCATGAAGCATCATGGATCTTTCAACAGAGCCACTTGACAGTTGACATTTTCTGCTTTTACTTCTACTCCAGCTGCAAATTGCATATTTACAATCCTTCAATCAAGAGGAAAAGAGAAACAGATTAGAAAAATTTCAGTCTGTCAACCAAACTATATAATGAAACATCCACTCATTAAATAATATAGAGAATTTTTATAACATTAATAAGTGTTATAAAGGGCACAAAGGTATTATTAATTCTGAAGGAATGCAGGACTGGAAAAACAATAAGTCATCTTGATGGTTGCTATGAAGACTATTACCAAATGTTATGTTTACTCGACTAGGCTCAATTTATAAAACAAGTCCTATAAAAAAAATCTAGTCTAATCGATTGCAATGCTCTATTACAAATGAGAGCTAATGCAGTGAAGCTCTGATACATTGATTAATGATGGAATTGTGACTGCAGATTTTAAAAAATTAAGGTAATAAGTCATGTGGGCAGTGTCTCTACATTAAAAGAAACACTACATCAATGAAGAAAAACTGTACAATGAGGATTTAATGAGACCATAAATGTTTCTTTTTTAAGTGAAATTAAGCTAAAGAAGGAATTCTATTTTAAAGTGTGATTACCTTTCTAAAAGGCTTTCACAAAGATATTTGTTTATCATGCAAATGAAGGCACAAATAGATGTTTTGGTTCCCTTCTTGTAATCGCTGATTAAGTTAGTCCATATAAATCTCACATGGAAATTAAATTTGAGAAGCACAGCAAATATTATTCTGCTTTTGAGTGAGATGGCTTCAGTCCTGAACATAATCAAGCAAGCTGACAGGATGTATGATACATCACTGTGGGAGATTGTTCCAATATTATATTTGCACCCTTCCATTCATTATTGGCAAACATGTGCCTGGAACTCATTGCATTGTTACAAATGGCATTTTGAAAAACTGTGATTTGTTTTTGTCATAGCCAGAACTTGGATTCCCCATAGGAGTTATTCACATAGGGTTATATTATTCAATACATGTTCAAAATTCCCACTAACATTAGTGGGAGTTATGTTTATATATTCAGAGGAGAATATATATCATAGTGTATTGGTGAAAAAAATATAACATTCTGTTACCGTAAAACATGTGGTTAACAAAATAGGAATTGAAATGCTATCCTAGAAAGACAAGGCAGGGAAAACCATGCACCACGTGGGCTTGCTTCTATTCCAATGCTCACCAGTATAAATCATGAGTCACTCTACTGAAGCCAGCATATAGTGGTGTAAAACTAGTGTGAGATCAGAATCAGACTCATTATGTCTGGAAAACTGAAATCTGTTTATCTTTTCACAGTGGCCATGAGTCTTTGAACCCTGAAAAGCAATAGAGCCATTTAAAAATAATTATATAACATAAAACATATTTCACATATGTGCATGTAATAACAAAAATACACTATCACATAGTAGGCAATGTGGTCTAATGGACAAGGCACTGGACAGAGATCTGTGGTCTAGTCCAAGCTCTGCCACTGGTCAGCTGGATGATCTTGGGCAAATCAGTTCCCTGCTCTATGCCACAATGTCCACATCTGTAAAATGAGGCTAATGATACTTTTCTCCTTTGTAAAGTGCTTTGAGATTGACTGATGGAAAGCACTATATAAGAGCTAGATATTATTACCTATAGGGCTAGATTACACAACCAGCACATAGCCCCTAGTAAGGGAAGGGGGTATAGAGCTGGTAGATTCTAGGACAGAGGTGGGCAAACTATGGTGGCCTGCGGGACTGTCCTGCCCAGCCCTTGAGCTTCCGGACCAGGAGGCTAGCCCCTGGCTCCTCCCCTGCTGTCCTCTTCCCCCGCAGCCATGCCGCCACGCGTGCAACTCTCTGGGTGGCAGGGCTGCACGCTCTCACAGGGCAGCATGTCTAGCTCTGGCCAGGCAGCGCGGCTGCCAGACATGCTGCTCTGATAAGGGGCAGGGGGTCCCGGGGGCAGTCAGGGGACAATAAGCAGGAGGTGGTTGGATGGGGAGGAACTTCTGGGGCTGAGGCGGTCAGGGGATGGGGAATGGAGGGGTTGGATAAGTGTGGGAGTCCTGGGGGGGCCTGTTAGGAGGTGGGGTGTAAATAGGGGTCAGGAGATGGGGAATAGGAGGGGTTGGACAGGTGTGGGGACCTGGGTGGGGTTGGATGGGTCAGGAGTTCTGAGAGGAGCAGTCAGGGGGTGCGAAGTGGGAGGGGGCGGAGAGGGGATGGGGGCCAGGCTGTTTGGGGAGGCACAACCTTCCCTACCCAGCCCTCCATACAGTTTTGCAATCCCAATGTGACCCTGGGGCCAAAAAGTTTGCCCACCCCTGTTCTAGGGGCACATAAGGACTTAATACTGCTTCAGTAAGACAATACCTCCCAGAGCTCCATGACATACAGGGGCTCTGCATCTACTACTTACACCCCATTGTGAGGTCCATTTTATACCACCGGCCACTTGAGAGGGGGCAGACATGGACTTGCATCCTTGCCCCATCCTCACTCCTCCACAGAGGCACTGTGCACCACAGAAGGAGGTGGGCCTCTGCAGTCCCCAGAGAGCAGGAGCTGAAAATCTCCTTGGCCTTTCCTGGGTTGCATAAAGGGCGGGGTTTGGAAGGCTCTCTGAACATAACAGTCAGTCCACTGTGCTTTTAGACGTCAACACTCTTTATAAACATTAATGAAATCATGATATTTTCTATAAGCATAACAGTTAAACAGCAAATATGTATAAAATAATAATCACAAACTCCCTGACACTATGTCCCTAGGTCTTTCTTCCTCTGTCACATTACATTTTGTCTCTTCTGCACCTGACAGACTCATTTTGTTGGCAGTCTTTAGTATCTGGCCCCTCATCATCTTTTTTTCCCTTGTGCATGTAAATTTTCAGTGAGAATTTTATACCTCTTGCATTAAAAAAAAGGTTACAATCAACCCCTGCAGTGGCGATATGTGCTACTGCCATCCGGGTGGGGGTATGCAGATATTTAAAAAGGCAAAGGAAAACCCTCCCACTTCTTCTTTCTCCTTCTTCCCTCATTTGCTCTGTCCTCCTTCAAGTATCTGCAGGAAGTTAACAAATGGAGTTGGGAAACCTAAGAGAAAGATTCTATAACAAATTCCTGAAGAAATTGAACCTTATATGAGAGATTCTACAACATTGCAGCAGGAAGAAGAAAAAAATAGGTTTTCTCTCAGTGCTTTTTTTTCACTCCATCAGTCCAAAAAAAAGAGAAACTCAGTTTAGTTTAGGACTTTGTCACTTGAATGTCCAAGGCCCGTTGTTGCACCTAATAAATTCCATGGGAATTTTGCCATTAACTTAATTTGTACAAGTTCAGCCCCATACTAGTCAGTTCCTCATAGACCACAGTCTAAAGAGTTCTGAAGATTCCATTTAACAAAAAGTTCACATGCTTGTAATTTGGATCTCTTTTGGTTGGAAATTGTGTTGGGAATCTCATGAAAACAAAACTTTAAAGGAGATTTTCAGTTTTCCTGGTTGCAGGTGGCTCAATACTACTGAGAATAAGGGAGGTTTAAGAGGAGTTTGTTGGGGTCCAGGCCCTGAATATGTGGAGGGTCCCTTTTCTGCAGTCTGTCCGTGATCACTTTGTGGAACATAGATATTATGGCAATGAAGTATTTAAAAATCCACAGACAGCAGATCATTGTCAGCCCACAATTTGTTGTCCACTTGGGACTCAAGAAGGAGAAATTGTATGCTGTGTTTCTGAACCCCTCATATATGGATACACATGATAGAGAGGGAGAATGTATTAAATACATTTTTTTTTTTTTTTGCTTTTTAAATGTCACAATGAAGTCTTGGGGGAGTCCTTGTCTCTCACAGTTCTGAGACCAAAACGACTCTATTGATTGCACAGAGCCTGAGGATAGAATACGGCCCTTTACAAATTAGGCACATGGTTGCATATCACAGTTATTTGAAATTCTTGTCCTTACAATTCCATTATTAGGCTTAAGAGTTAATTCAACTGCACTGACATGAATCTGAGCATTTCACACTTCTCAGAGCTATGGTTTAAGATAGTCTGAGACATCACTAATCAATTCACATTCAGATCATTCCCATCTTACCTAAACACTTACTTTTTTTATTTATGTTTTTTTTGTTTAAGTGTAACCCTTCCGCCCCTCTGAGTTGGCAGCAACAAGGGCAGGGTTCAGTATCCAGGGGTTCCATTTCAATAACACAATGCCAAACCAGCTCGAGCCCCCACCCAATGACCTGGGAAAATCTTACACACACCCCTACATGCCTCGAAGAGGCAATGCTTCCCCTCTTGCAAGCACAGAGTCTAGCACAGGTCTCGTGTGTAGCAGAAAAGGTTTAATTACATGAGATAAACAACAAGCATTAAATTGGGAAACACCTCAACTAGAGTTCCTAGACCAAACCGTGAGCAAAGACCGACCCCAGGAAATTGGGCTGTGTCCTTTTCCCTGGGCTCTTGAGTGCTAGCAACCCCAAATCACCCACAGTCCAAAAGTCCCACATCCAAAAGCCTCTGTCCTGGGTCAGTGCAGCCCCAAAGTTCAAGAGTCTATCTGCAGAGGTCCTTCCCTCCAGCACTGAGTAGAAAGGGGCACCCTTACATGGTCCGGGGCCAACTGCCCTGCTCTCCGTGGGGTTCTGCTTCCGCCTTTTCCATGAACTCTTCGCTTTACCAGCCACTCCACTCTGCCTCCAGCTGTCCTCACAAACTGCTCCGCTCCGCCAGCCGCTCTGCTCCACCAGCTGTTCCGTGAGAGCTGCTTTGTGCTCAGCTCCGCTTTCGCTGTGGGCCGTCCACCCGTCCACAGCTACTCCGCTCTGTTCCACCAGCTGTCCTTGGATCCACTCCAGCTGTCCCCACAAACTGCTCCACTTCACTCGCCAGCTGCTCTGTTCCACCCCACTAGTTAGCACAGTACTCAGTGCTCTCAGCTCAGTAATTCCAGCTCTTTAGTGATTTCAACTCTTAGTGATCTTAGCTCATAGTAGGGGAGCCCCAGTGCTAGTGCACCATTAGCCCAAAGTGAGTTCAGCTCAGCAACCTGTATCTAGAGTCTTAAGGGAATAAAAAAATCAACTTTGACATTCCACGGTGGAGAGAGGAGTGGGTGGAACTGGAGCTTCTGGCTCCACAAGGAGACTGCACCACCTGGCACAGATACCTGTCCCCAGCCTCTCTCACTTCACTGGGTTTTGGAACCCATGTCCCTTGTCTAGCAAGTACCACCCAACTGAGGTTGAGTCATTTCTGTCACAAAGTAGTCCCACAGCTGGGCAGCCTGGGATGGGGTAGGCGTGCCTATGCAAATACACTTTCTGAAATTCTTTCCACCAGATTTCAGGGTAGAGCTCATCCTGACTCTGCTTACATAAGTAAAGCTTAGGTTCTTCAGAATCTGAATCTGGCATGGTTCCAGTTTTAGTCCTCAAATAAGTTGGATGTTTGTCACCACTGTTACAAATGGACTCAACCAAAATTCCCCATGGGCTGATTGCAAAAGTCCCATCCATATCTTCTTTCTTGCAGTATTAAATGGAGTGGTTGGTATATACAGTGTTGTTGTCAGTGTTTCCTGAACTCTTTGCAGAATGATGTTTCTTGGTTTGTTTTTGTTTGTTTCTTTGCAAGAACTTAGAGTCAGACTTTTCTTTTCCCTGAGATGTATTTGCCCTGCACATGAAAGAGACTGAGGAGAAGAGGAGTGGATGGCATATTTTGAAATACTATATATTTCAGAACATCCTTCCAGTTGTCAGTGTCTGCACCCTGTAGAAGTATGGTTTCAATTTTACTTTTGAAATATGAGTCAAGCAATGTTGCTAGCACATATTTTTCCCTGTCAAAACATTTCACTTGTTTCTAAGTCTGTAGACAGCTTTTGGGTTACATCTTTTCCTTAGTCTTATTGAAACAGGATCTTCATTTCTTTTGAAATCATTTTTCATTAGTGTGGAAGCAAAAGTAGATACTATAACAGATAAGTGGCAGCACCTGGCTTAAAGATGTGCCTTCAGCTCTTATTTTCTATGTGATCACTTCTGATAATTGGAGGATGAAAATCAAAGCAGCAGTTACATTCAAATCAGGGTAGGTGAAGACTCTATCTTCCTATGTGCCTATATAATCGGCAATGCTTTCTGTTGCTCAGTGAACTGATAGAGCACACAATAAGCAGATTTAATAGTTTACATACTGTTTCAACAAATGGCTTTCTGGTGTAGCTTGGTCATGGTTATTGCTGGCTGAATTATTAATTAACAATAAATTAATTTATTTTTTCTGTTTGCGAGTCATTTGAGAACTGATCATGATTTCTATGGCTATACTGATTATTTGCAAGAAAATTTCAGTTTGAGTTGTTTGCGAACTGTTTGCTTCAACTATTTACTGTTTGCTGTCATTTGGGGGTATGGCAGATCAACTGTGTCACATGGTATAGTTCATGCTCCCTAACTAGGCATCTAAAACTTTTTTATTTGGCATAGTATGAATAACTAAACAGTGCAACAATGCAACTTCCAGAACAAATGTTCAGATGAAAAATTATTTGTGTTTTAATTATAAATTTGAGGGAACTTTATATTTGGGATATTTGAACTTTTTCTCAATAAACTCATGCTTATCCAATTACTTGTCAGCAACAAATCATATGACTCCATTAATAACAATGAAGATAGAATTTACCATACCTAATTGCAGAAATATTCATGAATCATTTTTATATTATTCTTCCAGCTGTATTTATAATTTCAACTAGCTTTTGTATAACAGCTGTCCACAGTGCAGTTATCAAACTTCCTGTCAATCATATTTTAATGTTACATCAGGCTCTCAGTCAGTGATGAGCAAATTTGTATAAAATTATTCCTATTAAAGAGAATATGCAGTCACATGAGAAGAAAGCAGAGTAAAGACGAAGAGAAACAGATAAAATATAATAACTGAACAAAATAGGACAATATATATCCACTATTCCCTTGGACCATTAAACCACACCTCAACTACCCAAATCAGGACAAATAGCAATTCTAATATCAGAGTTTCCTTTAGTGGTGATGGGCTTACTTGAATACAACAGGTATGATTTTCTTTTCTTCACAGTTTTTATTGAATTTACATGAGTCTCAGAGAAGAAGGTTATGAGTTATTAAGTAGAGCTGATCAGAAAATTATTTTTACCCCTCAAAAAATTTATTGTCATTTTTATTTGATTTTGGGGAGATTTTCATTGGCTGACTTACTGCCAAGTATATGTATATAGCCATTAGTCTTTTTGATGAGTAACTTCTTGATCTCTGAATTCAAACGTGCCCAGTCATCCAGGAGTAGGCCACTCCCTATCAGATGGTGTTTTATTATGATCATTCCACATTTTTATTTGTATAAGTATGTGCAGAGTGACTGGATAAGAGTTTTTACTGTGTATAAAATGATATACATCTTACACAATACTCTTCTGTTAATAGATCCAGGTAGAAGGATTAAAGGGATATTCCTCAATCAGTATGAGAACATAGTTCATTGCCTGTAGACTATGCTGTGAATATAACCTGGATTTTTAAAATGTGTATACAGTGCACATATAGATTGTATATTTAAGAGAAAAGGCTTGTTTTCTGAACAAATCCAAAAATAGTCAAACCACTTTTCTTTGCTCTTGGGCTGGAGATATGCCAGGACAAAGTCTTTTACTGAAAAACAGCTATATAAAATGTATCAGTTCTTTTAAGGCAGCTTGACATGTAGTCTTTACCAATATTTAAACCACATGCTTGCAAAAGTTTAAATCACAGAAGGTGGCTGCATTAAAATTATGCTCACATCTGGAGGCAGTCAATTCTCATAGAAGCAGTTTGGTAAATCTATATTGAAGGCGTAGTCCAAAAATCCAAGTTTGCTTGGTTTAGAATAACCTCTGATTCAATTGGATCAGAAATGATGTAACTGGGCACTCAAAAACAAGCGATTGTATTTTTTCTATTATTATTCAGACAACATGCAGATTATTTTGAGTGATGTCCCTTTGACTGGAGAAGTAATGGCACGTTGGGAAGGGAACCAGAAGTTCTAGAAAGGCAGTTGGAATTTGGTAGTTGGAGAGGTTAAGTATAGTGACAGTGGAAATTAATAGGATGTAGGTAAAGTAGGTGAGGAGAGTACTGTAGGAGACTGACCTGAAGAATGAACAAAAAGAAGAAAGGAAGAAAACAACAGAAAAAGAAAAAAAAAACTGCAGATTCCAACTGAAAAGATGAATGTACTCTTGGTTTTCTTTCACCTCATTGACTGGATGAAAATGCTAATTGCTGCTTCACTTGTCTTTTTTGTGCAAAGTGCACATATATTCTGAAAAGTGATGAGGTGAAATTGCATCTTCCTTCTGGACAGGTCTGATCCCTGTCCACATTCCAAAGTCACATCTTTTTTACTGACTGAAATAAATGTTTACTACTTTTGCCACCTGTAATCCCTGAAGAACTAGCAGAGCTCTGAGAAATAAACTAGATTTTGTTCTGTTTCATACATCATCAACAGAATTGTTAACTCAGGCCTTGTCTACATGGTGCCACAGTCCAGATTATGGGGGTGTGAGCATGTTATGAGTTATGCATTCCCCTTTTGGGACAGGGTTGTGATACCACTGCCGTTACAGTCTCCCAACCACCTTTAGGCCGAAAGCAGCCAGAGTCACTTCCAGCAGCCCTTGCATACAGGTCAGGGCGGTCTAGTAGCCAGATTAGTTAAGGTCGCCCTTACGTTCAGGGCAGCACGGTCTAGCGCAGGGGCAGGCAAACTTTTTGGCCTGAGGGCCGTATCAGGTTTCGGAAAGTGTATGGATGGCCAGTTAGAGGAGGGGGTCGTGGCCTGGCCCTCACCTCCTATATACCCCTCTCGGAACTCCTGCCCCATCCAACCCCCCTATTCCCTGATGCCTCCCCCAGGACCCCTGCCCCATCCATGCACTTCTGTTCTCTGTCCCCTGACCACACCTGGACCCCTGCCGCCCCATCCAACCCCTCCTCTCATTCCTGACGACCGCTGCCCCCTCCAACCATCCCTTCTCCCTGTCCCCTGACCAGTGGTTTCCCCAGGAATTGAAATTAAGGGGGGTGTTCTAATTTACAGGGGGGGTGTCAGGTCCAAAGAGATATATAAAAGAGATATGAATAAAGTAAAGGTTTTGTTAGGATTATGTAAATTTAGCATAAGGAAAATGCAAGTTACACCAAAACACAAAAAAAAAAATTCAAAAAAATGTATTTAATTTAAATTGACTTTTGAAAAGTAAGCCATCATGGGATAAGAGGGCCGTCCTCTCATGGATCAGTAACTGGTTAAAAGATGGGACAAAGAGGTAGGAATAAATTATCAGTTTTCCAGAATGAGAGAGAGATAATAGTGTCTCCTTAAGGGGTTCAGTACTGGACCAGTACTGTTCAACATATTCATACGTGGAAAAAATGGTTAAACAGTGAGGTGCAAAATTTTTTTTGCAGATGATACAAAACTATTCAGATAGTTAAGTCCCAGGCAGACTGCAAAGAGCTACAAAGGGACTCACAAAACTGGGTGACATGTGGGGCAACAAATGGCAAATTAAATTCAATGTTGATAAAGGCAAAATAAATGCACATGGGTAAAGCATCCTCAATCTATCATACAAATGATGGGGTCTAAATTAGCTGTTACCAATCAAGAAAGAGATCCTTGGAAGTTCATTGGTGGATAGTTCTCTGAAACATCCACTCAGTGTGGCAGCAGCAGTCAAAAAGCAACATGTGGGAAACTAGGAAGAAGATAGATAATAAGACAGCAAAATAATCACATTGCCTCTATATAAATCCATTGGTACGCCACATCTTGAATAGTGTGTGCAGATCTGGTCAACCCATCCTAAAAATATAATATATTGGAATTGGAAAAAGTACAGATGATGCGGCACTAAAATGATCAGGGCTATGAAACAGGAGGAGAGAATTAATGACTGGGAATTTGTCAGCTTAGAAAGAGATGACTAATCGGATGAGAGAAGTCTACAAATCTTGACTGGTGTGAAAAGTGTAGAAGGAAATGTTATTTAATCCTTCAATAACCAAGAACTTAGCAGTCACGTCAAATGAAATTAATAGGCAGGCAGGTTTTAAAAAAAACAAAAGGAAGTTACTCTCACACAATATAAAGTCAGCCCAGGGAACTCTATTGGCCAGGGGATGCTGTGAAGACCAAAACAATAACAGATTATAAAAAGAACTAGATAAATTCCGGAAGAACGGTCCATCTGTGGCTATTAGCCAGGATGAGGAGGAATGCAATACCATGCTCTGAGGTTCCCTAGCGTGTTTGCCAGAAGCTGGGAATGGGCAACAGGGAATGGTCACTTGCATGTTATTACCTTGTTTCTGTTATTCCCTCTAAGCACCTAGCCTTGACCACTGTTGTAAGGACAGGATACTGAGCTATATGGACATTGGTCGACCCAGTATGACCATTCTTATTAAAAATTAATTAATAATAATAACAATGTTTAGTACAGAACTTTCCCCAACATTAAATGACCCTCTACAAGATAGCAACAATGTGAGATAACAACTTGGCAAATAATCACTTTTAAAAATCTTGGCCTACTAGGAAACAATGATATTATAATAAGTTTCATTCCTAGTCACAAATCTAGCATTCTGGAGCAAAGTGACTAAAATATAGTCCAACAACAAAATGTTTATTTAACTTTTCCCTCCCCCGCACCCTACTCACCGTGTTGTCCTTGATCAGTGGAGAGTAGACTCAGAGTTCAGAGGTGCTTTCATGTGAGTAACACCTTCCAGGTGGGGGACAAGAAGGCACTTTGCTTGTTCCTCCAGCTGCTCACTGTTTGCTCTGGCCACGGCTGTCTGTTGTGCCACTCGTTCACTCCACCGCTCTGTTGCCAATGGCCCTGCACAGTCACCTTCGCTGCCACCTCTCCCTGTGACCTCTGCGAGTTGGTCTCTTGAGGTTCCACCAGCTTCAGTCATTTCAGCTGAGCTCTCATTGGGGGAACCTCGCTGCTAGTGCAGTCTGGGCTGTCTCTTTTCACAGAATGCTGTCCCACAACAGGACTAAGCACTTAGACCTGATTGTCAGTGATTTCAGCTGCAAGGTCACTTGACAGAACAAAAGACTATCTATGAAGCCTAATCAGCTCTGTCTTTAAACAGTGGAGAGGACAGATCCCCACTCTCCTCTCTTGATGCCTTCAAATCATCACAGGCTAAGTACAGTTCTACTGCCCTTTACTCATACAATATGTAAGAGAGTCAGGATGCTGTACCCTGACATCTGGTGGTGAATTATGGAAGTGTGGAAAGAATGTCCAGAATGTGAAATCTCAAATATTTGCATAGCAGGCCTACCCCATCCCAGACTGCCGAGCTGTGGGACTGCTTTTTGACAGAAATGACTCACCTCAGTTGGGTGGTACTTGCTAGACAAGGGACATGGGTTCCAAAACCCAGTGAAGTGAGAGAGGTTGGGGACAGGTATTTGTGCTGGTGGTGCAGGTGCCTTGTGGAGCTAGAAGCACCAGTTGCACCCCTCCTCTCTCCACTTTGGAATGTCAGAGTTGATTTTTATTCCCTTAAGACTCTAGATACAGGTTGCTGAGCTGAACTCACTTTGGGCTAATGGTGCACTGCACTGGGCTCCCCTACTATGTGCTGAAACACTAAGAGCTGAAATCACAAAAGAGCAAATTACTGAGCTGGGAGCACTGAGTACTGTGCTAGCTAGTGGGGGAGCCTGAAGCTACACTGTGGAACAGAGCAGCTGGCAGAATGGAGCGGTTTGTGGGATGACTGGACGGACCACGGGACAGTGGTGGAGCGGAGCGGCTGGCAGAGCTGAGTAGCTGTGGGGCGTGTGGAGCAGCCCACAGAGCAAGCGGAGCCGAGCAGTTTGCAGGGACAACTGAGCAGCTCACGAGGCCACTGGTGGAGCGGAGCATTTGTGATGACGGCCGGGGGCAGAGTGGAGCGACTGGTAGGCGGAGCAGTTCGTGGAGAAGGCGGAAGCAGAACCCACAGAGAGGCAGGGCATTTGGCCCTGGACCACGTAAGGTGCCCCTTTCACCCGGGCTGGGGGGAGGGACTCTACAGACAGACTCTTGAATTCTGGGGTGCATTGACCAGAGACTTTTGGGTTGTTGGACTTTGGAGTCATTGGACTTAAGACCCTAAGGGGAAAGGACATGCCAAATGTACTTGGGGGTGGTTATGGTTTTGTGTATAACTCTGTTGTGGTGTTTCTCCAGTGGGATGCCGCATTGATTCCTTCTTTATTAAAAAGATTTCGCTACACTCAGACTCCGTGCTTGCGAGAGGGGAAGTATTGCCTCTGAGAGGTGCCCAGGAGGTGTGGTATGTAAGTGTCCCAGGTCACTGGTGGGGGCTCAAGCCGGTTATGCATGGTGTTATTGAACGGAACCCTGGATACTGAACCTGGCCCTTGTTGCTGCAACTCAGAGGGGCAGAAGGGTTACACATAAGAACAACATTTCACCCCACCCCGCCCCCACTTCAAGTGGTTTGTAACCCACCCCAGCCAAAATCTTCACTTGGACAACACAGCTCTGTTTGCTGGATACCTAGATGGATTAGGTTGAATGTAAATATAATCTGGCCCCGCAGCCCCAGCTCATCACTAGCTGTCAGGGAGAGCTCATTTAGACTTTGCTTACAAATCATCATTTGATATTATTAAGTTGGCCAACATCATGAATGCACTGACATCAAAAAACAACAGCTGTATAAGGAAGCAAGGAAGCTAGTCTATGTTCATACTTTTCAAATCTAGTATACTTTTTCAGATACACATATTTTATCATACACTGTATAAGCTTTTAAAGTGTGTATTACTGTTTCAGTTTAAATTCAGATTTCCAAACAGTCACTAAATTGATATGTAACTAGCTCACAAAACTAGGGGGAGTGTTTGGGAACTTCAGAGGGGGTGTATGTACACCTCCCCCCCCGAGGGGGGGGTCTAGGGAAATCACTGCCCCTGACTGCTCCCTGCTCCCCCATCCAACCCTCCCTCTTTCCTGACTGGCCCCCATTACCCCTGCCCCCAGTCAACCCCCTATCCTCCCCCGACCATCCCAACCCCTAGCCACACTCCTGTCTCCTGACCACCATCCCAAACTCCCCTGCCCTCTATCCAGTGCTCCCTGCCCCCTTACTGCGCTGCCTGGAGCATGGGTGGCTGGTGGCAATACAGCCTCAGCTCCCGTCTGGAGCCGGGCCACGCCTCTGCCGCCATCGTCACCACCATACAGCACAGAGCACTGGGTCAGGCTGGGCTCTGCAGCTGTGCTGCCCCAGGAGCTCACAGCCCCACTGCCAGAACATTGCGCCGGCAGCGGAATGAGCGAGCTTAGGCTGCAGGGGTGGGGGGACAGCAAGGGAGGGGCCTGGGCGAGCCTCCTGGGCCAAGAGTTCAGAGGCCGGGCAGACTGGTCCCGTGGACTGGATGTGGCCCGCGGGCCATAGTTTGCCCACTCTGGTCTACAGTAACTCCCCTCAGGCACAGGACAATATGGCATATAATATGTCCATATAACAGCTCTCTGGTACAGGGTAATGTGACCCAATAACCAGAGCGAATGTTGCAGCCCCTAGGCACAGGGTAGTGAGGCTCAATGGCCAGTGTCAATATAACAGCCTTCGGGTACAGGGCAGTACGACCCTCCAGTCCTGCTCTCAAGGTTTCCAGTTTCCATAGGCAAAGGCTGTGATAACTCCTGGGCTGGAGCCTCTGCCCAAGGTCCTTCCCCTCTGGTGGTCAGCCTAGAATGAGTGGGCTGCTCCCTTTTATACTGAGGCAGTAGTTAGAGCATGCCCAGCACGGTCTGAGGGGCGGACTTCCGCTGCCCCCTCTTGTCCAGTGCGGGGTAGGTACACCCCATCACAGCAGTAGAGCACTCTAAAGTGTTGCACTCTAACTGCCGTATGTAGACACTGCTGGGTGTCAACTCAAAGGTCCTAAGCTCCTGCTGAGATAGCCCCATAACACAGTCTACATGGGGCAGTTAGCATACAACATTTTTGAGAGCTCTACCCAATTCACACGTCCGTACTCCATACTGTAGTGCTGTGTACAAAAGCCCTAGATTCTGATTTCAGAATCTTTCTTGCTCATGGCACAAGTGTCAGAAGAGCCAGAAACATCTCAGCTTGACTTCCAGATTCTAAGGGGATAGGGAAAAATGTAAGGAATAATATTACTAGCAGAGATGTATTTATGTAACATTGTGTAGAGATTTGTTACCATGACTACCACAATAAGGAACATTCATGGTACATCCATGCTTAGTTACTTGTGTTCAATTTCCTGATCTTCACTAGAGTATTCTGTGGGTCTGCAATTTTATGATTATCAATCTCCCTTTGGGATTTGCGCTTGCTTTTTAGAAAACAAGGTTGAAGCACATGCAAATATCAGAAGAAAGAATATTGTATGTATTTCTTTTTTGCATATTGGTTGCTTACTGAAGAGATTCCTAGCATGGAGAGAACAGTGGGGAACAAATACCATATGGCTTTGAGTTCTGTATAAGAAAAAGAGGTATATCAAATTCTTAAATATGGAAAAGATCCCATATTTTTATACAGTGCTGACAAAGTATAAGAACTAGGCAACAGGTCTGGAGAAGGTTAGCCGTGCCCTTAGCTGAATGTCTCTCAGAAACATGTCATTCTCACTGTGCATGTGGGAAGCCTCAGTATCATGGAAATTTTAGACTAAAATTAGAAATCCAAGAGACGCAAGTTCCAGTAACGTCACATGACTTCACACAAACTTTAAGGGTTCTTTCTAAGAAGTAAAAGGGCTTTAGCTTTTTAGCTTTCTCAGCTGTTGAAGACAGATTCCTGCCAACAGGGTTACCAATTGGGAAATCATAAGAAAAAAAGTAATGTGTTTCTTTCAAACAGGTGCACTATACCTGCAGTAAAGAATGAGTAGAAGCATCTGTACAAGGAGACATTAGATTAAAAAAAAGACCTGAGCTGCAAAGACTGAAATACCTTTTAAAAAATGGCAGAGTTCCAGGAACTTCCGGGGGGGAAGGGTTTTTGTTTTTTTTTTACATTTTTAACATTTCAGATAGGAGACATAAAAGACTTGATTTTAGTTTCAGATATTCAATTATGTGTTGATGCTTAAAATGTGAAATCTGCTGTTACTCAGTAGCTGATTTAACAAGTTAGACAAGGATATATGCCAGCATATCTGAGATCTCTATCAGGCACAGATTGCCAACCTGAAAATTAAGAACTGGGAAGCCATAACGGCGCGCGTGCACACGCATATATACACACAAAATCCAACATATAATGTTTCTGCAGATAAGACAATATTCAAGACATCTCCACCCATCAAAAAACAAACAAACAAACAAACAAACAAAACCAGCAGGCATTTTCATCACTAGTTAAAGAATTATATGAAGTTTTAGCAAATAAACCTGGTATTTAATGAGCACACAACTCCACTATCCTCAGTGGTAATATTTTCCCCTGCAGTTCACTGTGCTTGCAAAATTGGACACCAGATTGAAGATAGCTGGATAAACAGATAGACAGATAGTGTCCTTAAAAGATTTGGCCTTCATTATCACATCCAGGAGTTCGCAGGACCTGCATGAAGTCATCAGTACCTTCCTCCATGTGTTTATCTTTGTGATCCATAACACAATTAGGCCTTTTCTTGGGTTGCACAGATATTGTTTGGTTACACATAAGTAATTCTCATAGGTAAGGTGGTGGTTAGATGTAAATAAAAGCTGTTATTCTTAGCTCACGTCTCTCAAATGGAATTCAACATTTAAAAAAATAAAACATAAAATTGTATATGACCACATAACTGAATTTAAGACCCCTCATACTAAATATCTTTCATTTTCTCACATCCATCTCATACTTTATTCTGCTTCTCCATTGACAAACATAAAAGAAAAAGTGCTCCTCTTATTAGTTTTCATTGATATACATAAGTGGGAGAGTATATTCTAAGCTCCAAGCACTTCTAATAGCAAATTTTAAGTAAAATATTCACAGATTAGGCTTTGTGATCTAGGAAGAAGGGTTATAATTCAAAATTTCTACCAGACAATGTACTTTATAATAACTCCAATTTATTCTTCTGGGATTTATTACGTGGTACAAAATACAAAATAAATTATGTCGTGTTGTTAGAAACTTTATGTCCATTCTCATTCCATATAGTTTTAAATTGTTCACATTTGCTGTCAATGCATGTGAAACTTTCCTGCATGGAATCAAATCTTTTTGTCATAATCTCATTGCCATAATCTTACTACCTTTGGCAACATGGGTGACAGTTCCTGAAAATGCAGATTGCCATCCAAACCCATGAGCAGAGAGGCCTCACAAAATGCTGACACATGCTCAGGGGAAGAAGTCAAACTAAAAAGTTTATTGTTCTTAAAGTGATCAAATCTCTTTTGGCATTTTCCCAATCTTCCCCTTCCCCCTTCACACTTGTGTTTTAGAAATGAAAAGACAGATGACATGTAGCAAAATAAACATGGAAATAAAGAAAATATTTTAAATAGCCTGCCTTATAGATTTATATGTACTAAGGGTAAAATAAAACAACAACTCAAACATTTGCTTGGTACTGAAATCAAACATCTGAGGTCTGAAAGAATCTGAAAACTTCTTTTTTTTGGCCATTGTTTTTCATATTTGTCAAAGAATCTTTGAGGAACACAGAATTAACCAACCTTACAAGACCCAGCCTTAGAGAGTAGTTCTGGATAGATGGCTAAGGGGAAAAAAATCCAGGAATTTCTGAGCATAAAAACAGACTGGAATTTTTACATGAAATTGCTGCACTAGGCAAGATTCTGCACAAAAAGGCATTATGTAACAATAGCAAACAGCATGCAGCCAGAAATACTAAGTATAATCCACAATGACCATCTAAGGATTGAGAAGTGTTAGAACAGCCTGAGATGTCTTATTTTGCCATCAAAGATAAGGTATCCAAACGTGAAATCTGCAATATGCAGGAAACAGAATGCAAAAGACAGACTGAAACCACATGAGATTCCTGGTATATACATTTCTTCAAGGGCACCATAGATCTATTTAAATAAAATCAGAAAGAGAGTACCTCTGGTTAATGTACTATTATTCTCTTTCTTCTTCTCTCTCTCTCTCTCTTTTTTAAAATTATTTTAAAATTTTTTTTGTAATTTTGCTGTTGTAGAACACTTTGAATAATAATTTAATAGCACTCAGTGTAACTCGTGGTTTGCATGGGAGTCCAGATGGGTTAATAACAGATAATGGTCTACCAGGTATGGATGGCTCATTTTAGAATGTCAGTACCCATGTTAGTTCAAGTACACTGTTATTTATAGTTAAAGCCCTTACATTGCATAAATAGATTAAGAAAAAAGTTAATACACATAGTAAAAATATTGATTAAAAACAAATCCTGGTAGATTGAAGGGGTCCATATTTAGAATTGCTGCAATCTGTCAGAGCACCTTACAATGCTTTATGAGGATTACTAGTTCAGAGACTCATAGTCAGGATGACAACTTTAGTGCTACCATATATCAAGCGTCTTGAGCTAAAGACAATGAACTCTGAAATGGTCCAAAAAAGCAAATACTCCAGGAAACCAAAATTGAAGACATACTATGACCAAACACAAAAAAGTATATATGGGAGAGTGTTGGATTTACATATGGCAGAGTGATGACAGATAGCAGATGGCTGGCAACCTGCCCAGGCAACATCTATAGCGTGCACACCGATGTCAGATGTTATAAGCACCCTGATGGTCTGTCCTAGAGGAGGAGCAAAAGACATCTAAAGAAAGCCAGGAAGGACACTTGATTTCTGTTTTTTGAGGACATCCTAAAAGCTAGTGACAGTGCGTGTGTGCTGACAGAAACAACACATGCCCACCCAGTCACTGACAAAGAAAAACACCAAGAGCAGCAAACACAGGCTCTAGGTAGAGGTTGCATCACAGCAGCCAAGCCAGCCATTGCAAGGAACTGTTCTGAGACTAAGAACTGTTTGTGTAAATCAGATAGCCATTCAGGATCAGAGATAGAAGTTACTAACAGACGTTCAATAAGACGCATGTGTCTCTCATCTGTCAAAGAGGTTCATGTCATTTATCCTGACTCACATTCTGTTTTAGTAATAACCTGTATTCATTTGTGGCAGTGTTTTTTGGCTAATAGTATGTTTTATTTGCATTTGACCTTTCCTCAAGTAGCCACTGGAATCAGTGGACAGGTGTAGCAGTGACTCTGTGACAGGCTCAAGAAGTAAGGACCAGTGTTTTACCAACACTTTGAAGTGTCACAGATTATGACCTAGAGGATGTTCAAATGGCTCCAGGGGCTAGGCAGAGAGTAAAATAAGGAAAGGGATTAGGGAGAAAAGTGGAAGTTCTTGTGGGAAAAAGTGGGGTGCAGCTGTTGGGAATGGGTGAAATATTGTAACAAATTATGGTAATGTTAGTTACGAATTTATTTTTAAAAATAAATAGCATTATTGACAGAACAAGGTGGGTTTTTTCTTTTATTACATAAGAACTTAAAGAAAGATTTTCACACATACAAAAGAACGGAATACAACAAAGAAGAGGCATTTTAGATGATGTATTATGAAAATTAGACTTCTTATTATTACAAATACATGATTTAGTCAGTTGTTGATTTTAAACATTTATAGAGTAATAGAAATTGTCATGGCAGTTTACCAAGATTTCCTCATACATGGGGTCTGATTCTAATTGCACATATAACCGTGAAAGTCACTTGTAACTGCATGAATTGAGTTACACTCAGGGCCGGCACTACCATTTAGGCGACCTAAGCAATGGCCTAGGGCGCCAGAATTTTGGGGGGGTGCTATTTTGCCAGGGGGGTGGCACGCGGCTCCGGGGGACCTATGTGCTGTGACCAATTTCACTGAAATCTATGCATATATCTCTGCAGGATCAAGGCCTAAATTAGACAGCCATAGAGCAAGAAGATAGCAGTTGATCCAGTTTGCTTCAACATTCCTCAGATGGTTCAGCTGTTAATATAATACAAGCAGTAAGCCTTTCCATTACTCTTAGTTATTTTATTCTTGTGAACTTCATTCCAATAGTGGATATTTGTTGTTGCAACCATAGTGATTAAATATATTTACTGTCTGCAATAACAAAGATTCTAAACAAGCATTTGTTTAATTTCATTATTTTAGGACATTTCTATAACAGCATCTTCATAAAGATTAGGAAGGACATAGTGTGGAAATAACTCTTGCACCAATTTTTCTGACATTAAACTAGTAGTGATTCAATTTTGGACAATCCCAGAAGATATGAAAATGGTTCCTTTCTTCAACTGTGCTGCAGAGAATTTTATGTCTGTTTACACTCTTCAGGGAAGGCAGCATGCCTGCTTTTGTGTTTGTACAGCTCCTAGCATACTGTTGATACTACTAGAAATAAAATACAGTTTGTTATATAAGCTTGGCATGAAAGGTATCTAATCATAATTTTACACAGGCATATTCTTCTCCTGAGGGAGAATTTGTATTATTCGTAGAAGAAATCAAATTTCTCTAACCTGACTACTGGAAGGCTGGGGTGGTGCTCTGAATGAGCAATGATGAGAATAAAAGGTATGGAGAAGGGACTGAGGATGTCCACAGACTGTGGAAAGGAGGGAGGAGTGGAAATTAGACTTGACAGTTCTGAGGTTATCTTTGTAAAATATTTGATGAAATTTCTCATGTTGTAATGGACCCAGCAATTGAATATAGGGCTTGTTTGGTTTTTGTTTTTGTTTTTGGAGGCACTGATTTGTACATTAGGTGGTGTGTCTATTATATGGCCAGATCCTGAACCAGTGTTAATCAGAATAGCACCACTGATGATAATGGAGCAATGCTGGTTTATGCCAACTGATGATCTGATCCAGTGTTTTGAGGTTTAGTACCTTAACATACAAGAAACAGTGCAGGTTTGGATGGGGCTGGTTGATCATAGCAATCACCAGGGAAGAGTTATAAAGTAGAGCTAAGCAAATAATGGAAAATGGTATTTACAGAATATTTTAGTTGAAGAATTTAGCAAAATTTATTAAATAAATTATACCAAGATAATTTGACCAAGTCTAATTATAGATATCAACATCAAGGATTGAGGTGGAAAGGGTCAGCAAAGGATGGATCAAGAGCTTTATCCAAAAATCATTGAAAAGAATGCAATGACTCTCATTGACTTCAACTGGCTTGGGATCAGGGCCTTGGGGAGGAAATCAGGCTGGAGAACCTAATTTTGTCAGGGTGCTTGAGAAATGTATTATATAGGATCATGTTTTGAGGTGCAAAGCAGTGGAATATTAAAACATAACCAAAGAATGCTGAGAGCTGATAAGGGCATCAACTGGATAAGGAAATGACCTAGCAATGCAGAGAAGAGCTTTTAAGCAAAAGATTATTACAATTAATTTGTCTTCATTCTTTAGTGCTGAAAGCATGGAGTTTCTTTTTTACTCATTTGACTTAGTGAGCTTCTGCTCTGTCTCCTCACCCCACATACATACCCACTAAACTGATTTAATTTAGTTGTGTGAATAAAATTTAACAATCCAAAATAGATCAAGTATAAAGCAGCACATTAAGAAATGTTTTCTTTACTTTGCGTATTTGATATATAGAAACCACAGATTAGGAATCCACAAATATGCACTGTGACAAAGCTTCAAGAGTAGCAGTAACTCAGTAGTATTCACTGTATCACCCTCTCTGGATACCCCATGGCAAATGAAATGGCCATTAATCATTTAAAAGTGGAGGAAAATAGTTTTTTGAAGTACCAAAAAGGAAACTAACTTGTCTGAAGGGATCTCAAACTAAAGTATTGGGGACTTCAGTCTGCAATTTTTTGCAGAGACAATTTGTAAGGCAAACATTTTATAGAAAGACACCATTCTCCTCCCTCCCACACCCAAGTAAATTAAGTTCTACCAAAAGATAAACAGCCTGAAAAGCCTTATATTTTGTTTCAGTACAATGACATTCTGAACCATTTCTTTTTATATTTTCCAAAAGAAGGAAAAATATAATTGGATGTGGACATTTGTTACGTGCCTAAGTGCTCTGCAGGGACGAGACACACACACACACACAGTGAGTGATATGGCTTTTAATGAAGGTAAAGAAAACACACCCGCAACGGGGACTCTGCACGTTGCTAACTCAAAGCGGGGAGCGAGTCCAAAGCAGCAAAACAAATTCTGATAAATATAACTTTATGCTAATAGCATGTAAAGCAGCTCATACATAGGCATGTGGGAGCTTTCCCACAACTGGGCTATCTCTTATGGCAAAGGGCCAGGCTTTTCCAAACACGCCGGGCTTCCCAGGCTAAGCGGTTCCAACCGGCTACAAACAGCATATGCTAGTATACAGCAACCTTTAATAACCTGTCCTTGAGAAGGCGAACAGCCTTAGCTAAACCGTGACAAAATTTTCCGCAGTCCCTTACAACATTGCATACCAAAAGCAACTTATCCCTGGGGTTGGTGTGGCTCAGGAATTGGCACTGGAATTCAGAGCATTTCACCTCTAGGTAACTGATTTGAATGCTGCCCAAGATGGTAGTTACCAAAAATTATTATCATCTGTTTGAGGATCTGTGTGAAAGTGATTGGGTGGTCTCATCCCGATTTCTCCTGGGCAGATCTCCACATCACAAAAGCAGAAGCCACAATTGGTATTCGGAGGAAATTGGCCAATGACTGAAAGTGAATGATAACCTAACTAGAGAGAATGTGTCTGATGTAATTTCACTTACAGCAGAAGTATCTCCATGAAAGTCAGTGGACTCACACTATTCTTTCCTGGGAACCTTTCAGTACCTATACCTCTGAATCCTGATGCCCTGCGTTTTTATTTAGTCCTTATGCAGACATTGCAGTCAGTAATAGTTCTGGCTGAAGACAAATAGATTAAAGATTTGACCCAGTTAGGTTTCAGTTTCACCTTTTGTGAATACTGTCATCAAACATAAATTTATCCATAACTATTGTTTCACAACAGTATTAACCCTTTCATTGTTGCTGGCTCTGCTTTTAACAGTTTGCTCAGAATGTCCATTCAAATGACTCGAGTACAAAGCTGTTTCTAATACAGCATTTTCTGTTGTACCCCGTAAGAATGATTTCCATAAGTTTCCCAGGACTTGTGCTTTTTCAGGGTGGCCAAATATACTAGCTACACCCATGATTTCCATTCATTTGAAGGGCTATTCTACTAAAACCTTTGTCAATATACACATAGGGTTTAGCTGCTCCTAAAGGGTTAAACTTGCTATTCAATTGAGCGAATGTCACTTCATATGTTCTGCAGTGCAGTGAAACTTAATTCATTCTAAAGCACTGAGCTTTCCAGCAACATTGCTAATATTATAATGTTTCTTTGCTGCTCTGTCCTACCTCGTTTATTAAATGGTGGGGAAAATACAGATGTGCTGACAAACAGGGTTATATCTCCCTGTAACAGAATTTTTTTTTTTCAAAATTAATCTTGTACAATTTTACGCAAAATTATGAGCCCCCTTTAAAATTCAGAATGCATTTGTTTTTATTTTAGTGATGCAGTTTATAACATTTTGATAAGGCCAGCATTTAAAATAAAAAAAACATGCTCCTTTGACTGTGTCATGATTTTTTATTCGTCTTTTAGCTGCAACGGAAACTCACTAATTACAAAGAAAATGTGCTAAATGGTGTTATCTTGAAACCTTCAGAAAAGCCCATATTCTAAAATAGTAACAAACAAGACAGGCAATGTGACCGTTCTTCCTAACAACAGAAAAATGAAACAAACCCATAATTCCAGAATGATTTCTGGGGAAAAAACAGAAAGTGGCTGATACCCCATACAGCAGCTACAGTGAAACAAAAATCATGAAATGTCTCTGCAGAATGAAGAGAAGGTTGACAGCACACTCAAAGTGCAATGCATTTTTTGGGCAGTCTCATGCCTATTTCCACTCTGGCAGCTAGATAAAGGCAGAAAGAGTTTATTAGAAGATACACAGGGTTCCTAGAAAGTCAGCTTGCACAGTAACCCTTGGCAGAATGCTAGATGGGAATAATGTCTCCTGGAAACATATATTTAACAACACTTCTTCCACTTTACTCAGCACGTTAGGTTATAGTGGGTTTGGCATCGATATATTTAACGTGTACATTGTTCCCCTTTCACGTTATGTGTTTAGATTCCCCCATGTAAGTATGAATTTATTGATTACAGTTTCATTTCAAAGTCCAATCTGAAGCTCTAGCTATGCTCATAACAATTTCAAAAACACAATACAAAACAATTTAAAAATCCACATAATGCACTGACGTTTTGCTGCAACTTCCAAATAATAACCTGCACCCAAAATAGTGATGATAATCATAGAAATATAGTCATGAACAAGATGTCCAAAGGTCATTTAGTCCATTCCTCCATGCTGAGGCCAGACCAAATATACCTAGATCACCCGGATCGATGTTTGTGCAATGTGTTCTTAAAAACCTCCAATGATGGGGATTCCTCAACTTCCCTTGGTAACCTATTGCAGCACCCATCCTTCTAGTTAGAAAGTTTTTCCTAATATCTAACCTAAATCTTCTTTGCTGCAGATTAAGCCAATTACTTCGTGCCCTAACTTCACTGAATAGGAAGAACAATTGATCACCATCCTTTTAATAACAACCCTTAGCATGTTTGTATTTTTATTACTATTTTCCTCAGGTTAGATAGCTCTTCTGCAAGACCTTGCTGACAGCTGATGTGGTTCTAATGTATCTTAGGGTAAGGAGTACCCTAAGTTACACTAATGACCAAGATATCTTTTCCCACACTTATACCACTACATGAATTGCTTATCTTTCCTTTGGTTTCATTTGTCTCCATTTCTATAGGACACACTGTGGCCGCAGGCTCCATTTACACAAATTGGGAACCATGACAAGTGACATAAGCCCTTTGGCCTGAAACCCAGAAGAGATGGGAGCACACTATTGATACCTGTTGGTGAATAAGAAGAAGATCCAGAGCTACTTGAGAAGTCCAGATGGACAGAGGCTCCTTTGGACACGGAGCTATCTGCCAGCATCAATTTGTGAGCAAGGGGAAACCACTGAATAAGCCTGGCCTCATTTGCATTTCAGTTACATAACAGTTTGGGGCACTTTGTTTAAAATACAGTTAAGTTTTGAGTTTTGGAGCACTAAAATGCTGTTATTCTTGTTGGGAAATGAAAGTACATGAGAACTGCACCAAATGTGCCTGAAATGAGGGGTCACTGAGACTGAGGCCACGTCTATATGACGCGCCATATCGGCACGTTACAATCGATTGCTCGGGGATCGATATATCGCGTCTCATCTAGACGCGATATATTGATCCCTGAGCGTGCTTACATCGATTCCGGAACTCCACCAAAACCAATGGAGTTCTGGAATCGACATGGTGAGCCGCGCACATCGATCCCGCGCGGTGAAGACGGGTGAGTAGATCGATTTTAGATAATCGATTTCAGCTACGCTATTCTCGTAGCTGAAATTGCGTATCTAAAATCGATTTTCGCGCGTCGTGTAGACCTGGCCTGAGACTGCAGTCAGACACAGTTAGGTAAGGGAGCGTGGATAGGGGTAAAGAGAGAGGAAAGCTCTCATCTTTTGCTTGGAGTGCCTGTCTGGTGGGAAGACCTGCGTTAAGGGATCCTATATGCCACTGAATCTCTCTCTGAAGCCTCAGCACAGAAGCAGCTTGAAAGCAGAGGCAGCAGCAAGGCAGTGGGCAGAACTGAGCAGAGCTGGCCTTGAAGCAGTAGGCTGAACTGAGGCAATTGATCATGCTGAGCTGAGGCGGTGTCATGGCAGCACTGAGATGGTGTGGCCTGAAGCCACAGAGAGCAACAGCCTACTTGAGCAACTCTGGTGTGGGCCTCCCTGTGCAGCAATCAATGCCAAAATCACTTCAGCTGGGTCAGGTGTTAGAGTCCCTGGAACAAGCCAGGCAGCATTTCCCTACCAGGTGATTGACCTGCCAGAATTCTTGGACTCCACCAGTCATGGACAACAGAGTCTGAGTGTGGAGTAGAGCTATGGCTAGAATGCCTCAGCAACTCATAACTGTGAGAGAATGATTGAGGTTGGGACTATTGTTAAGACATACTGGGGGGGCGTGGAAGTCTTACCTAATACAGACTATTAATTTATTAATTGCTAGGGTTTGCCAAGTTCATTATGTTGTCCCCTCCTTATCCCTCTAATAAAGTACCTTTTGTCTGAAACCCTGGACTCAGTGCTTGTGAATGGGGAAGTATTGCCCATCAAGGGTGCCCAAGGTGGTATATATAGTTTCCCAGGTTTCTGTATGGGAGCACAAACTGGTGTTATTTAAGATTTCAGAAGGAATCCCTAGAAAATTGAAGCTATCCCTTTTTGCTACTGACCACACCTGGCAGAAGGGTTATATTTATTTGCAAATGTACTGAAGAAAAAGTGTACAAAGACAATATATAAAACGATCTAAGTGCATATTTAAATTCACCAGAGACACCTTATCAATCCTCATGGGAGTCCTTGAAAGGTTCCAAAGTCTTTCAGACCCTTATCTCAGGGTTTTCCCCTCTTGGTTATCAGGTAATGTAAATGTGTAGCCCAAGATGCCCTCTTCCAGGATATGTCTACACTGGAGCTGGCAAGTGCTAATTTCCAGTAGCACAAGCAGTGGGAAGGGCTAGCCCCACCCCCTCCAGCTATGTACCTATGGTCTCCAGTGGGATTATATCTGAGGTGGTTAGCTCCTCCAATTGCTTATGCCACCATGGCTACATTTCCATTTCTAGCGGTCAGAGGTAGCATGGGTATGTGTACTCAAGCTGCCAACTACACTTCCAGCTCCAGTTTAATCATCCCCTAAGTCAGTTCAAACTAAGCCTTTATAGCCCCAAACACTGTTCTTATTCCCAGGCCTACTGAAAAAAACGTAGCAGTCACTGCCCCTTTCCTCAGGACGTAAGGCTTGAAAGTTTGGGCACCTCCACAACCAGCATTGGGATATTGCATTAATTACTTGTGGGTGATGCCAGGTTCCCCAGAAAATCCAACCAATGAGCCAGGAACATATATGCATATAATGTTCATTGATACAATGGTCTATTAATATTCTAGGGATGCCTATCCTCTGAACCCTCTCAATGTAATGTTTTTTGAAGTTTCCATACTTTCAAAGTACTGGCTCAGATATACAAATTACATTCATAACATTAAGTACACTGGTTTCAAGTTATGCCCCTGTTTTGTCATATCTATCACAATCACCTTTCTAGCCAGGCCAGATCCTAAATGTTACTGAAGATTCTGAGACATTGCTGTGTACAGAAACAATATCAAAAGTTCTTCTGGATGTGTATGATTTTTTCCTCTTCTCTTATTTTAAAGTCTAGATTCACCCTAGACCTATCTCACCTTCTGCAGACCCTGGCTAATGGAGGCGTGATGGAAAATCCTCCAGGGGAGATGATTATAGTGCTGGGAAGTAGCCACAACCTTTTTAGCATAAAGCCCTATACTGTCCAAAAAGTGGTGATTGGCCGAGAAAGAAGCTTAAATAGGACATTAATTCAGTGCCTTCCTTCAGTACTTCCCACCAATAGAGCTTCTTTGGAGTTTCAGCTGGCATTAGTTTCTGTCACCAGTTGGAAACCCTGAGAGGTGATGTCATCTGTATACTGCTTGTTTTCCTCCGACAGAATTCCCTTCTGTGCGGGGGGGTGATGGGCCTAACTGGCAGAGGAAGCTATAATTTAGACATCTCTGAGGCAGCTTTGGTGAATCTAGCCTACGATTCTGTGCAAAATATACTGCAATGTAGCTGAGCTTCTTTAGCAAAGATCTAATAAAAGGAGAACTAGAGCATTAAAAAATAATTCATCCATATACTGTGGTTGCAAATTTATATATAAGATTTTACCGCCACTATATATCCTGCCATAATGGTTTTACTCTCACTAATATGACCAGTTCCAATTCCCTAGAGTGTTTTTCATACCACAAAGCATCTTCCTTTGTTATTAGATCAAATTAGTTAGGAAAAGAAGGAGATATTAATCCAGCAAAGGTCACATCATTTTGATTGCAGACAGCCTATAAAACAGAATCCTCATATTTAGCGGAAGTGAACGGCACAAGAGAGGAAGCTGAAAACTTTTAAAATCTTTTTTATCAGGGAAAGAGTTCTATTACTTGACTATGAATTTGTAGAAGTCTCTGTATACCATAATAACTAACCAGAATTCGTCTATCATTGCCCAACCCCCAGATCATCTAAACTTGTCACAATGTTTCATTTGTTTTCCTCTCATTTCATGAAATTGGTTTTCTGAGTGCCAAATCTCCACAGCTGACCTGAAAATTCATTTCCTTCCATACTTCTGCATCCTATGGTCAGGTGATTAAGGTTCATTATTTACTGAGAGCTAATGGTCTGTTTCATACTTTGCAGGTCTAGAGGGACTCACCATCTAACTCAAACATAGATAATGTGGTTCAGACATATAAGAAACTGCTGAACTTGAATTAATATGCAAACTAGATACTATCAATTTAGAGTTAAATAGAGATTGGGAATGGCTGAGCCATTACGCACATTGAATCTATTTCCCCATATTAAGTATCCTCACACCTTCTTGTCAAACTGTCTTAAATGGGCTATCTTGATTATCACTACAAACGTTATTTTTCTCCTGCTGACAACAGGTCATCTTAATTAATTAGCCTCTTAGAGTTGGTAGGGCAACTCCCACCTTTTCATGTTTTCTGTATGTGTATATATATCTCCTCACTGTATGTTCCGGTCTATGCATCCGATGAATGGGCTGTAGCCCATGAAAGCTTATGCTCAAATAAATTTGTTAGTCTCTACGGTGCCACAAGTACTCCTGTCCTTTTTGCAGACGTATAAGGTATGCATGTTGAAGAGCCAGGCTTAGGGTCCAGTTCTGCAACCCTTGGTCACTTTCAGTAACACTTACATGATGAAGCCCATTGATTTCAATTATACCATTTGCATGAGTAAGTATGACTGAAAGTGAGTAAGTCCTGCAGAATGAAGCTGTTCCAGTGATGCTTTTCAAATATAAAATATAATAATAACATGTACTCGGTCAATTAATATTGACAGACTTCATGGAAAAACTGCTTTTTGAAGAGTGATTTTAATTATAATAGGGTAGCCAACTGGCATATAGGGAGAGAGTGAAAGAGAGCATAGCAAGGATAAGAGGTGGCTTGTTGAAAGGTATGACGATGAGAGTGGGAGGAGGAAACAGAGGGAACTGTGGAGGAAGACTTGGGAGGAATGTAGGTAGAGGAAGATGATTTGGTAATAACAGTAGCAGCAGACTGCTGTATGAATTGGAATACTGCAAGATAGGTGGTGTGAAGACAGACTGGAGAAGGTTGCTGTAGTCAAGACATGGTATGCCTATGGTGAGAGCAAAGGTTTTAGCAGCAGGAATGGAGAGAAAAGTGAAGGTATTCAAAATGTGGTAGCAGGAAGAATCATCTAGAGCAGTGGGTCACAGACTGTGGGTTGGGACCCCAAAGTGGGTTGCAACCCCATTTTAATGGGATCACCAGGGCTGGTATTAGACTTGCTGGGGCCCAGGACTGAAGCTGAAGACTGGCTTCAGCCCTGGGCTGCAGGGCTCAGGTTACAGCCTCCCCCAGGATTGAAGCCCTTGAAGCCCTTTGGCCCCCCACCAGGGGTGGCAGGGCTCAGGTAGGCTTAGGCTTCAGTCCCCCATCCTGGGGTCTTGTCGTAATTTGTGTTGGCAGAAGGGGGTTGCGGCGCAATGAAGTTTGAGAAACCCTGATCTAGAGCCTGCAGTCAGTAATCCGTTCCAATTTTCAGACTAGTATTAGTGAACACTTTGTCTGGTGACACTTGGCTATATAGGCCATGCTTTTTGGACAGGGAGCTACAAGGGCCATATCTAGCATCCTGAATAAAAAATCTGCTATATGTTTATTACAGCTTTGTGTCCCTTCTATCAAGTGTGACAATACATATATAAGAAGGAGAAAGATGAATCAGACTTCACCAAAATTACAAGCCTTTTTTGAAGGGTGGATGGTGAAATTGTCTATTCTGGTAGAGAAGGAAGAAACAGGATAATGCAGATTACTTACTAACTATTTGCAATACAGATCTCCTGCTCCTATATTAAGAAAGTTTAGTTAGTATGACTACTTATAAAATACCTAGACAAAAATTAAAATGTATGTGACAGCAGAGATATATATTGTATACTGTTTGAATGGTCTGTTTTTTATATACTATAAATTTCACCAGTGAGCTTAATGATTTAAGAACGCTTAAAAACTCTTTGGAGAAATAGCTTGTTCATGCCATAAATTTAGCTAATTAAAAAGTACAGACACCAAAGTTGTGTTTACAAAATTTGCACATGTTAACCTCATAACTGTGTGCACAGAATGGAGAGATGAGTGGACAAAGATGTACTTATTCTGCAATGTTTCATCCATACAAATGCATGGTTTTTGCATGCAACAGATGCATACACAAATTTTCCAAGTGTTATTTAAACACCTATAATAGAAAATTTAGCACAAGCTATCTACAGACTCCAGACTTAGTAAAAGATTTGCAAATGGAAGATCATGTATGAATGATATTACTACATATGTCTCAAGTAAAGTGAAAACTGTATTTCCATCCCAAGACAGCTCACTCTAATAATAAACATACTTAGTAACACAGTAATGTTTGTGCTGTCATCTTCTTTCTCTTCCTCATTATTTTCTGTTCCAAGCAAACCTACCACAGTATATTTCATGAAAGGTCCATCCATTCACAACACATATGCAAAGATTTATACATAGTACTCTAGGCATCAGTTAGCTGTAGTACAAACCATATACCAGTTGCCTTTCTTAGTGCTGATTGGGAATGGGGTACATGAAAGGGTGAAAAAAAATTGCTTTCTTGTGACTTTGTGAATTTTATTGTTTGCTAAAGGCGCTCGGCTGTCAGCACTGGAGACTGAAGTCTTCAGTTTATCTATAGAATAGGTACAGAACATCACTGGGAATGGGACTACAATCTTTTCCAACCAATGTGCCTAAGTCTTCTTCTGGAGGGGCCCCACTAAAGGTAAGAGAATAGGTCTGTCTCCAGGACAATCTTGCTTCCCTGCCCCAACCTGAACCCTGGTTAAGGCTGCTGGTTATTTCCACTTATGATAGCAAATGTGATGTAGAACGTTTGTCTGAAACAGTTAAAGGTATAATTCTTCTGACTGTTTTTATTTAATCTTCTTATCTTTTTGGTTCTTCCCATTCATCTTGTGATAGTGCTACTGAATTCTCATGAAGCAATACTTGATCCAGCTCTAGACAGTTATATTCAGTTTATGAATACCCAGTCAATAATTTTTTTGGTAACTGATAGGTTGGTTAACTCCAAAAATTGAGATAATTTTGGTAACTTTATGTAGTAAGCAGTTGAACTCTTTCTCTACCCCATCTCTAATGTAACGAAATGGGCTGAACAGTACCTTGTTTTTCCCTGCCTATTCTTGTTACAATCATTCTCTCAGAAACTGATTTGTTTTGTGCTGTTTTCCATTCATATCACGATCCAATCAAACTGCAGAATGTAGGAAAGATCAAAGTAGTACAGCATGCTCGTCTACAGTAATTCACAGAATATATGAGGCATTAACATTTCCATTCCTCATTCCCATAAGAAAGACTATAAAGGTAACAGAAAATGATGCAGAATATGAATCTATTCTTGAGACAATGATTGTAGCAAGAAAGGGAAATGGTATAAACCAACAGACCTTTTCTCGTTACAATCTGTATCACTTCGAAAGCAGTTCTTACTCGTGCCATTCCCAGTTTTACTTTCTTTTCCTATCTCCCTAGATTTCTTTTAAATGGCAACCACAATTTGGAGGAAAAAACAGAAATAAAAAATCCACTGCATCATCTAACTCACCTTTTGCCCCACACAATTTTACTGATTTTCTCATAAACAAAAGACTAAAACCGTTTTCTTTTGGTTAGCAAAATTGACAATAGTGCACTAATGGAATGGAGAAGGAGAGGAAGGTAAAAGTTTAAATTAAGGTTGGTTTAACATACAACTTTGATCTGATTTTAGCCACAAACTTCATTCTCCAACAGAAGTGGTTTGGAATAGTACAGAATTAGGAAATAATAATCTGCTAACATTATGTGAACACGTTCTACTTCAGATTTAAACTGTACGGGAGTGGGGGAGAGATTCTTGAATGTGTGTATTATACAATTCCTTTGTAGCATATTTAATTTGTACCCCATAGGGAAAAGAAAGTAGGTACCAAATTCTAGTGGCCTGTTTCAATGCCCAGGTAAATCAATGGAAACTTTCCATTCATTTTTTTCTGTTCATTCCTTCTGGCATTGGCCACTGTTGGTAAACAGGATACTGGGCAGGATGGACCTTTGGTCTGACCCAGTATGGCCATTCTTATGTTCTTATGTTTCAGTGGGTATTGGATCAGGCTCTAGGAAGGGAAGTGGAAAGGACTGTGGGAAAGGGACTGTATGGCAGTGTTTCCTAATCACTGGCATTGGTACATGGCATTTCAACTTTTTATTACTGGCACTTGAGAGTCCCCCACCCCACTTTAAGGGTCAATCCTGCCAGATGCTGAGCACTTTGGCCCCGATCTCGCAAAGCACTGATGCACATGCTTAGCTTTAAGCAGGTGAGCAGACTCACTGAAGTCAAGTCACAATATTTAAAAAAATTTACACAACTGTTTAGTGAAATAAAAATTAACCTTCACTACAATTCCTGGTCATTATTTGCTGTAATCATCCTGCCCTTCAGGCCAATGCTCTAGGATTGCATGAGCACAATATCATTTTCCATAAACTGCTTTGGAAATAGACTAAATTTGATACACAACAGTCTTGCGAGACGTATCCCATTTTTAATTGTTTTAATGTTTAGATGCATTTACATCACTGCTGATTTTGGCAACTGTAGTTTCAAAACAGACATTTTAGGGCTCAGAGTTACATAAAAGTCAATGTAGATAATCTCGATGCAGGAACACTGATGCTCAGGACTGACATTTTCTTGATAGTGATTTAAATTAAAGTATTTTATGAACTTCGTATGATACTTCTTTCATGTTTCAGAACCACAATTTGGTTCCCAATCCTGCAAAGATTTGTGCACATACTGTACTTTATGAATACTGAGTAGTACCTCTGACTTCAGAGTTGTTTAGGTAGGACCTAATAATTTTTGTTCCCTCACCTGTTCTATTGGCTGTTGCTCTGGGTTACTTACACATCCTGATTTCGCTAGGACTACTCAAAATGCATAAAGTTAAGCACATTTGTAAGTCTTTGCAACATCATGGCCTTGATTATTATGAATGTGTTTGAGGTCTAGCAGCTATGTAACATACAAATCTTAGATTATCATAAACATATTAAACATTATAAATTATTTTCGTATACTTTTTATTTTAAATAAAATACATTAGCCATCTCTTATATTAAAGGAGATAAAGCTAGTTGTAATAGCTATTTCATGTTTGATACAAACTGATTATTAAAAACAGATTTACTAATGACTAACAACTAATAGATAACATATATCTCATTACACACTTGTTAATCATCAATAAGGGGTTTAAATAATATATTGATATTTCATTCACTTAAAGTTGTTTTACTAAACTTAAATTAAATCCTTATGTGAGAGACTTAATTTAAAGTGTGACTGTTTTCACTAATGAACTACCAATTTGTTTCCCCACATTGCATGTTCTAATTTGTGCTTATGATGATTTCTAAAAACATATGGGTACCAAATGTGGTTGTGTATTTTGCAGATTACCCTCTGAGATACAGATCTTGAAACCTTCTGCAATTTTCTTTCTAACTCCATTGTTTTTAATCACATATCCTCCAACATTTTATCAGATGAATTTACTGTGATGAGCATAGTGGATAGTGCTAGTTAATCTGTCCAGAGACTCTGTGATCTTTAGAAAAGATCAATCCTGTGCTCATAATTTACAAATTGTTCCAAGATATCAGACATCATCAGCCTTGTTATTTTCATACTGCAGTAAACACAAAAGGAGAAAGAAACATAAAAGGTAAAAGGCCTTTTGCAACATAAAAGAGAATGCAAGGTTGATGTATCCTTTGCTCATGGTATTTTTTGGCAAAAGATACAATAATGCAAGTATCTTTCTGATTGATTAAAGTATTGAAGCACATTCTTTGCTTCATAAATAATGCTTTATTACTTTTTTTCAAAGACAAGTAAACCTTGACAGACTGACCTTTTTCAGGGCAGGGAGTTGTTTCAGTACCATAAATTATACTGTAAAACGAGTGGAAATGCTACTGAGAAGTGTGTGACAAAATAAGATTAAAGATTACTACACACAAAAGATTGTTGTTTTATTAATGGAGTCATGTCAGAGGGATGAAAAATTCTCAGCTTTTTACTGGATGCTGAGATCACGTCAAACAGAAAATTATGAATGCATTTTCTAAAAGGCAACTGAATATGTCAAAATAACAATATACTGATTAGTTCCTCCATGCCCTTTATGTGTTCACTTAAAACAATTTCATTGCTCTTCAAATAAAGTTTAAGCACTGGGGTTTGCCTTGTACCCCTGAAGGATCATGAAACCTGCTGCCCTGTGATGTTGTATGCAGGTGTATCAACATTACAGTGAAGACACTTTGCTAGAACGGAAGCATAGGCATTTCCTTTGTCAGTATGTGTATTGCCAAGAGGAAAAGCATATGGTATTTCTATGTCCATTAATTTATCCAGTAGACACTAACCTGAGAGAGATCTCCACAGAAAAAAAAGTGACTTGTTTAAATAAGTTGTATTAAGCTTTCTTTATTATTACCTAGATAACATGTCAAATTAATTTGCCATTCATGAATGTAGAAACTTGCTGAAATTAAAGGTACCACAAGCAAGCCTGTTTAAAATGGAACAGTTTGAAGTTTAAAGAACTCTTTGGGTTTCTTTATTTTGTAATGCATTTACCTGATCAATGACTTCTGGATCAATGCCATATAGTGAGATGATAAATAATGATGGGAACAGGAGAAAAATGGAATACAGCATTGAACCTAAGTGAAGAGAGAGTGTTGAAATTAGAGTTTTTTTCTGACGCTTGAGCCATTTCACTCAAGTAATAAAAACTGTAATAGTCTCATGGAACAAATCCATGTTATGCAAAGCTGATATAAATCCCTTTCCAGAACAGATCATTATTTTGATGATTGGATAGGATGTCCATGCACTGGCACTCATTGCAGTTAGCAGCAAAGGCCTTGGATCAGAATTACCCTTATTACAGAAAGCACTGTAACAAGGAGGGGATGCATGGCCTAACCTGTAAACACATTTCAAAAGATATGACAGTTCTTGAATACAAGAGCCAAAAGCTAAAATAATCATTGGATCAAATGTGTGCTCTTACAATTAGCCATCTCATGCTAACGCTAGTTTATATCTGTGGCCAGCCCTAGGGAGTTCACTGCACTAAGCAAACTGTATTATGTCTCTGAACCCACAAGTCTATCCCATTTTTAATATTTTTATTTTGTTGAAGATTTGGGGTTAAGATTTCTATTAAAATCATTTATATAAAGTTGCTCCTATATGTCTCCTTTTGTGGTGGTTCTTCCTGCTCTTTATAGATTCCTGCACTTCTTTCTCCTTTCTGCTAGCTGTTTATCTTAGTGTAACTCCTCCCCGCCTCCCATGTTCTGATTCCCCATCAGACTTGTTTTCCTGTGTAATGTTTCTGTCCTTCTAGCTCTCTCCAACAATTTCATTTCTACCCACTCCTTCTCTGTTCAATGCCCCTCCACAAACACCCAGCTACTCTCTGCCCTTATGCACTCAAATGGTCTGCCACTCACACCAACTCACACTCCTGCTTCCGCACATAAACACACACTCTATGCCCACTCCCAACATATAAACACTCATTGTCCCTTGCTCTCTCCCCCTATACATACACACTCACTGTCCCTTACAGGAAAGTCCTATAGAATTTACTAAAAATTATATCCCTGCTTTAGAATTCTATAGATTGTTAGCGGGAAAAAACTATAGATAAGATCAGATTCTCTATGTAGGATTTGAAGGGAATTGTGCAGAGCTCCATTAAATTTCCACAGCCATAATGGTTGGATCCCAGTTAAACGCTACAGGATTTTTCATAAGTAAATCATCCGCCCAGCCACACAAACTCCCATGCCAATTTGCTGCTTCTTCTCACAAACTTCTGGGTCCCCCACAATCCAGAACTCACTCACTCATTGCCCCTCTTCCCCCAGACTCTCATTCAGAGTGGAGGCCTTCTGTGAGGCCTGGTCTACACTATGAGTTTATCTCGAATTTAGCAGCATTAAATCAATTTAAACCTGCACCCGTCCACACAACAAAGCCCTTTACTTTGATATAAAGGGCTCTTAAAATTGATTTCTGTACTCCTCCCCGATGAGGGAAGTAGTGCTGAAATCGACATTGTCATTTCGAATTAGGGTTAGTGTGGCTGCAATTCGACGGTATTGGCCTCCAGGAGCTATCCCACAGGACACCATTGTGACCGCTCTGGACAGCAATCTGAACTCGGATGCACTGGCAGGGCCGGCTCTACTGTTTTTGCCGCCCCAAACAGTGTGCTGAATTACCGCCACAGACGGCGGGGGCAGTCCATGTGCCGTTAGGGCAGTACGTGCATTTCCATGGCGGCAGCAATTCGATGGCAGCTTCTGTCTTCAGTCTGAAGACAAGCTGCACTGCTGTGGAGAGCTGAACATAGAAACGGCCACCAAATTGCCACCACTGCAGAAACGTGGGTGTCGCCATAATGGTACATAGACTGCCCCTGCCGTCTGTGGAGGCAATTCATCGCGCTGGTTGGGGGCAAAAATACACAGACTGCCACCCCTTGCAGATTGCTGCCCCAAGCACCTACTTGGAATGCTGGTGCCTGGAGCCGGCCCTGTGCACTGGCCAGGTAGACAGGAAAAGCCCCGTGAACTTTTGAATTTTATTTCCTGTTTGCCCAGCATGGAGCGCTGATCAGCACAGGTGACCATGCAGTCCCAGAATCAAAAGCAAGCTCCAGCATGGACTGTATGGGAGATACTGAATCTGATTTCTGTATGGGGAGATGAATCTGTTCTCCCAGAACTCCGTTCCAAAAGACGAAATGCCAAAACATTTGAAAAAATCTCCAAGGCCATGACAGAGGCCACAGCAGGGACTCAACACAGTGCTGCGTGAAACTTAAGGAGCTGAGACAAGCATACCAGAAAGCCAAAGAATCAAATGGATGCTCCCAGAGGGAGGGGCGACTGACGTCTGTAGCTATCCCCCAATTCCCGCACTCTCTGAAAACCATTTGAATTCTTGGCTGAGCTCCCAAAGCCTGAAGGGTCAAAAACATTGTCACGGGTGGTTCAGGGTATATGTCGTCAGTCCCATCCTCCCCCTCCCCCGTGAAAGCAAAGGGGAAAAAATCATTTCTTGCCTTTTTTCAATGTCACCTTATGTCTACTGGGATGCTGCTGGCAGATGCAGTGCTGCAGCGCTACACAGCAACATCCCCTTGCCTTGCTTTGCAGATGGCAGACGGTACAGTAGGACTGGTATCTGTCGTCATCGTCCCGTGAGTGCTCCTGGCTGGCTTTGGTGACATTGGCCGGGGGCGCCTGGCCAAAAATGAGAATGACTCCAGGTCATTCTCTTCTTTAAGTTTTGTCTCATGGAGATTCAGTCCTGCCTGGAATATCATGCCAGCTGGAGGCTTCTGCCTGAGGCTGCTCTCCCAGTCAGCAGCACTGCACAGTCGCACCCTACCCCAGCCTACCCCTTGCCACCAGGGCTCACAATCAGATACTTAGACCTCTACATTTTGTTGCAAATAAAAAAATTAAGCTGCCATTTAGAACTGTCCCCCAACATATATATCCTGGGACATTTTATATTTTACCAGTGTCAACCAAAGGCCCACACACAAATGAGATTCAGTCCTTCCTGTGCTTCTATCCTAGCGCTTATCACAGATTCCCATTTTCAGCTATAGGCTGAGCAAGTGCAGAATGGTGGTTCACTCTACTTCGCTGTAAGCCAACCGTCTTCCCCTCTCCCCTTTGATCTCTGCTTGCAGAGGCAATAAAGTCAGTGTTGTTTCCTATTCATGCATTCTTTATTACTTCATCACACAAAAGGGGGGATAACTGCCACTGTAGCCCAGGAGGGGCGGGGGAGGAGAGAAGCAACGAGTGGGGTTGTTGCAGGTGTACCCCCTCGAATGGTATGCAGCTCATCATTTCTGTGGGATGTCTGGGGCTCTGACCTGGAGCAGCTATTTGCCTCTCTGGTTCTTTAGTAGGCTTGCCTGATATTCTAGGCAGGACTGCCTCTCCATTAGACAAAACTTACAGAAGAGAATGGCCTGGGGAGTCATTCCCATTTTTGTCCAGGTGCCCACGACCGACCTCACCGAGGCCGGCCAGGAGCACCCATGACAGCAGCAGACAGTACAGTATGACTGGTAACTATCTTTGTCAACTTGCAAATCAGCAGACAGTACCGTAGGGCTAGTAAGCGTCTTTGCTAACCTGCAAAGACAAGGAGATGCTACTGTGTAGCACTGCAGTACCGTGTCTCTCAGCAGCATCCAGTAGACATACGGTGACAGTGAAAAAAGGCTGAATGGGCTCCATGGTAGCTGTGCTATGTTGTCTGCCCGGGCAATCCAGGGAAAAGGGCACGAAATGATTGTCTGCCATTGCTTTCATGGAGGGAGGATTGACTGATGACATTTACCCATAACCACCCATGACAAATTTTTGGCCCCATCATGCATTGTGATCTCAACCCAAAATTCCAATGGGTAGGGGAGACTGCGGGAACTATGGGATAGCTACAGGATAGCAACCCACAATGCAACGCTCCAGAAATAGATGCTAGCCTTGGTACATGGATGCACACCACCGAATTAATGTGCTTAGTGTGGCCATGTGCATTCAACTTTATACAATCTGCTTCCAAAAATTTATTTCTGTAAAATCGGAATAGCCCCGTAGTGTAGACATACCCTGAGGAATTTTTCTGCATCTCCCAAATCATAGGGCCTTAAATATGCCCTGGTTGATTCACCAACCAGAGTGAGATGGGTCCCAATCAACAGGGTTTCTGCTCAGGCCTTTGCAGGGTGTGCAAGAACAGTGGGGAGAGTACTACAGTATGGAAGGGTTGAGGAGTGGGACTGGTTCCGGGGACAACAGGAGAAAGGAGTGAGGAAAACTGTCAAGGAGGCAGTTGTAACAAGGATTTGGTTGGTTGTTGAGCTGATTGAACAATATCAATTGAGTCATTTATGTAATAAATTTCACAGGATTCTTTGAATATATTTGGGGGGAAGGGAGAAGTTTTGTAGTTACTCAGTTTATAGAGCTGGGCAAATATATGTGTCTGTGTAAATATGAATTTTGGAACATTCTTTAACAACATATTTGAGAACATTTTTTTTCAACATTCACCCAGCTCTGGTTTCCTTATTTTTCTTTGCCTGGATGGTTTATTTTTCTGTTGCATTCTCAGTTCTGCCACCCTAGGGATCAACATGGTCTGTCTAGAGGGTGGAGCCATCTCTTTTTATCCCAGATGTTTAGACCAGAACAGAGACACAGTAAGAGAGAAGGACGTGCACATGGAGATCAAATTTAATTACCATGCTGGAATGTAATACAAGATCTTTAGTTTTGCAACTTGAAAATTTCCCCCACTTCCACACAATGAAGTTTAATTATGTTGAGACATAACAATGCTTATCCAAGGCAAGATCTATGTTTTCTACACAAACCACCTATGTGCAGTGTGTCCCCATTAACTCTGCGCTCTTTAAAATATGACTTTCTAAACTTGATTGTTATCATTTGCTCCATTGTGACCCACTGTTTTCCATGTTTATGACTCAGAGATTTAGGGTACATTTTAGGTGATAAGTGTTGATGCATTGATACTTACAGCAATGACTCAAAATGAAGTTAGGAAAAGAACATTACACTGTTACTATATATACAGCTCTGAAGTGAACAGGAAATCTGAGCTATTGCTATGATAAACATAGAATCATAGAAATGGAAGGGTCCTCGAGAGGTCATGTAGTCCTGTCTCTTGCACTTGTGGCAGGACTAATTAACTAGACTATTTCTGACAGGTGTTTGTCTAACCTGCTTTAAAAACCTTCAGTGATGGAGATTCCACAACCTCCCTAGGCAATTTATTTCAGTGCTTAACCACCCTGACAGTTAGGAAGTTTTTCCTAATGTCAACCTAAACCTCCCTTCCAGCAATTTAAGCCCATTGCTTCTTGTCCTATCCTCAGAGGGTAATAAGAACAATTTTTCTTTCTTCTTGTAACAGCCTTTTACGTATTTGAAAACTGTTATGTCCCCTCTCAGTCTTCTCTTTTCTAGACTAAACAAACCCAGTTTTCCCAATCTTCTCTCATAGGTCATGTTTTCTAGATCTTTTTTTTTTTATTGTTTCTCCTCTTTGAACTCTCTCCAATTTGTCCATATCCTTCCTGAAATGTGGCGCCCAGAACTGGACACAATACTCCAGTCAAAGCCTTATCAGAGCAGGGTAGAACGGAATAATTACTTCTCGTGTCTTCCTTACAACACTCCTGCTAATACATCCCAGAATGATATTTGCTTTTTTTTGCAACAGCATTACACTGTTGACTCATATTTAGCTTGTAATCCACTATACCGCCCCAGAACTGCATCCTGCAGGAACCCCACTTCGTTTATGTCCTTCCAGCATGACTGTGAACCACTGATAACTACTCTCTGGGAATGGTTTTCCAATCAGTTTTACATCTCCTTATAGTAGATTCATAGAATCTAGGGCTGGAAGGACTAAGAGGTCAAGCATCCAGCCCTGCCTCATGGCAGGACCAAATACTGTCTAGACCATCCCCGATAGACATTTATCTAACCTACTCTTAAATAGCTCCAGAGATGGAGATTCCACAACCCCCTAGGCAGTTTATTCCAAGTTTAACTCACTGACAATTAGGAACTTTTTCCTAATGTCCAACCTAAACCTCCTTGCTGCAGTTAACCCATTGATTCTTGTTCTATCTTTAGAGGCTAAGGTGAACAATTTTCTCCCTCGTCCTTATAACACCTCTTTCAAGATACCTGAAAACTGCTATCATGTGTCTCTCAGTCTTATCTTTTCCAAACTAAACAAAACCCAGTTCTTTCAGCCTTCCTTCTAGGTCATGTTCTCTAGATCTTTAATCATTGCGTTGCTCTTCTCTGGACCCTCTCCAATTCTCACATTGCAGTGCCAGAAATGGACACTATTACACCAGTTGAGGCCTGACCAGCGCAGAGTAGAGAGGAAGAATGACTTCTTCATGTCCGCTCACACAACACACCTGTAATGCATCCAAGAATCTTATGTTGCTTTTTTTGCAACAGCATCACAACTATGATCATTTAGCTAGTATCCACTATACCCTAGATCCCTTCTGCCATACTTCCTTCCAGACAGTCTCTCCAGTCTGTATGTGTGAAACTGATTTTTCTTCCTAAGTGGAGCACTTTGCATTTGTCTTTATTAAACTTCATCCTGTTTACCTCAGACCATTCTCTCCCAATTTGTCCAGATCATTTTGAATTATGACCCTATCCTCCAAAGCGTTGCAATCCCAGTTTGGTATCATCTGCAAACTTAATAAGCGCTACTTTCTATGCCAAGATCTAAGTTGTTGATATAGAAGTATTGAACAGATCCGGTCCCAAAACACAACCACTGCGGAACCCCTCCCACTTTAATATACTCCATTAGTTGCATTCCCTAGTTTGTTTATGAGAGATGTCATGCGAAAATCATACCAAACTTTACTAAAGTCAGAATATACCATGTCTACCACTTCCCCCATCCACAAGGCTTGTTACCCTGACAAAAAGAAAACTATTTAGGTTGTTTGACAATTTGTTTTTGACAATCCATGCTGACTGTTACTTATCAACCTTATTATCTTCATGATTTTTCAAAACTGATTGCTAATTATTTCCTCCAATTTACTTCTGGATACAGAAGTTAAGCTACTGGTCTGTATTTCCTGGTTGTCCTAACTTCCTGTATAGCTGGCACTATATTTGCCCTTTCCAGTCTCTGGAACTTTCTTCTTCCATGACTTTCAAAGATAATCGCTAATGGTTCAGATACTCCTCATGGTCGACTTGGCCTGAATATATCTAAGGAGCATTCAATCAGTCCTGATGACTTAGACTTAAACTGGAATCTTTAATAATCTTTTAATCTTGTTCTTTCCCTTTTTAGCCTCTTTCTGACATATCTCATTTTACATGGCATCTACAGCCTACATTAGATCCAACCTACTGGCTGAAAGCCCTGAAAACAAAGGAGTCATTAAGCATATCTCTCACTCTTCGCCAATTCTCCATGTTATTATTTTATCCTTCCCCACCCCTCACCTCGCTGCCATCTCGAGTAACAGGCCTTACCCTGTCCTTAGAGTCTCCTCTTTGCTTCTAATGTATTTGTAGAATGTTTTCTTGTTACCCTTTATGTCTCTGGCTAGTTTGATCTCATTTTGTGCCTTGGCCTTTCTAATTTTGTCCCTACATACTTGTATTTGTCTATATTCATCCTTTGTAATTTGACCAAGTTTCCACTTTCCACTCTTGCCATACTTCCTATCTTTCCTGTGCAGTGGGCTAATGCCAGGCACTGAAAGTTTATATGTTTTGCTTTAGAAGAGAACAAGCTTCAAGTTATTCGAACATCACATATAAAATAGTTTTAAAGTATAGAGAAATTTACAGCCAACATATAGATATCATCTTCTTCTTGTATTTTGCTTTAAAAAAAAACTCCACCTTTAGTTAAATTTCCTATTTCGAACATTTTTATGCCTGTCAGTCTTGTTATCAGTTAGGGAAGGCATTTTGCATGAACTCTGTTGTCCTTATAATTCATTTTTAAGGATTTTTTTACTTGTGTTTGCCCTGATTCTGAGCTCACCTTGCTGATAAGGAAGCAAGCCCCCTTAAATCAATAGTGCTGAAGTGCTGTAAAACCCCTATAAGCGAGATCAGAATCAGGCTTGATATGCATTTGTTGGATTTAGGTAACACTGTGGCCATCCTTGACAACATCTTTATATTCCCATGGGCTTTAAACAAAGCCCATTTAATCCGGTGGAGAACTGGACTGATTATTCCTTGTATCTTTTGCAGCCTTAAAACCTGCATAAATGGAGTGCAAAGTGCTACCCAATGAGAACAGTAACAGAACTTTTTTTTTGCGTGACAGCATTACTCTACTGCACATTAATCAAATAAATGAGTGCCAAGGAGAATGTATATGTATAAGAGTATACTTCAGTATCTACAGGGCTAAGTGTGTTTTCCATAAAAATAGAGGTTCATAATTTAGAAACACGTTACTGAGGGGTCTGTGCATTCATATTACACATAGGGACAGATCCTCAGTTGATGTAAATGAGAATATCTTAATTAATGTCAAGGGAGTTATGCCGATTTACAAGAGGGAAGGACATGGTCCACAATATTTGTTTGAGCTTTGTAGCAAATATAAGTTTCTTTGCTATTAAAAAGTCAATGTTTCCAACAGTTACAACACATTAATCTGAACTAATGCACTAAGCTCCTATTCCAGGCGTACGAATATATGGCAGTACACCAGATATGTAAGTGTGGTAATATTTGGTAAATATTGCTTTTTTTTAAAATAGACACTGTAAATATTTTCATCTATTGTGTATCACAGATCTGTCCGGTGGCTTGTTTTAACTCAGCAATTTCCCACAATTCTCACTGATGTTTTCTTAAATCGGTACAAAGCTTTTCCCATTAATGCAAGTGTAAACAGTTTAACCACTTTTGTAAGATAAAATGATCATGAAAGAACCAACTGGAAGAATTTTATATGAAAAAAAACAACTTTCTAAGTTAGAAAAGGAGTAGTTCAGCCATGTGGAGTAAAGGTATGACATGGCCAAAACAACTTAGTTAGTAAGGGATGAGACTCCTCAGTTAAACTCAGATATAAATAGGATCAAATTTTCTAATATCAGTTTTAAAATAAGTAGCCACAAGCACCACATTTATGCATGCAATGGTCATTTGTGTTCAGAAAATGGACAGCTTAATGTACAAACAAGCACTTATGATACAACAGTCTATTGTGCATATGCAGATTTGAACATATTTTGTACTGGTGCAATTTAGGTTGTGCTTTTGAAACTTTGTCCCAAAATGGTGAAGTTAAAGACAACACAGTACCTCAAGTCTCCACTGGGGCTTTGCCAGAAGTAAGGGGCAGTGCTTAGTTGTGCTGCCTCAGAAGCAGGCTGGAAGTCAGACTGTGATTCACACTCAGTGACTCAGTGAGTCCCAAGCTATCTTGTTCCTTCCTGGAGCTGGGATGTGAGAATGCAATCTGCTCCTGCCCTGTTTGTGATGCAGGGTACTTCTCCCTCTTTGCGAGTTCAGCTGTGCTGGCTGGCACACTAGAGACAAGATTCTGCTTACTCTGTCTCCCTGCCGACCCACTCCTGGCCCACCTGCATGTGAGAGGGAGTAGCGCCATATAGGTTGCTCTAGCAGTTGTGCTGCTATCCATAATATGGGTGTCCCACACAGAGGAAACAGGGGGCTTCCATCCACTCACTCCCCACTTTAGGCATGTAGAACAAGTCATAATCTCACCCTACACAAGTAAGATAAAATATATTCCGCAAAATTCATCCCTGGTCGAATTGCACTGGAGTCAGTGGAGAGGAAACACAGAGGAAATCCTCCATTTTATTTTTTAAATCTACTCTTGCCATTATATTTTTAAGTATCGCTCAGGCTATGACTCTGAATTAAATTTTGACCAGGATTTGCATTGAGACATGATGCCAGGTTAAAGGTTCAAAGGATTCATAACAGATATAAAGCATCATTTATTACTCTGTCAACTTAGCTTAAGCTATAGCAAACAGGAAAAAGGTTTCTAGTAAAATATTCCTAGCTATGTAAATAACTAATTGGGACAAAAAATGATAGTCTTCATGGAGAGAAAACAAAATTCTGTAGTGCTGGCTAAAAATATTTCAGCTATTTTTTCTACTTATAAATATTAATATAGCTAATAATTACATACATGAATGATACTTTATTACTTCAGACTAAACTTTTTTAGATTGCACAGCTTTATTTAGACTGCACAGAAAATTAATGTAATTAAGGTCAACTAACCAGGGCCAACCCTTCACTTGTTAGGTGTCGTGGGTAAATGCTAGATTTGGCCCTTGTCTCTTCAACCCATACTTTACTCTCGTTCTAACACCAAACAACATGTCTCAACAATAAACCCAGGGCTCCAGCTTCATAGTTTCCTCTTTGAAATGATGCATTTGTTTCTGCTCAGTCACCTGCAGGGCTGCCTTGGAGAGGAAGGGCAAGTGGGGCAATTTGCCCCAGGCCCAGGCCCCACAGGGGCCCCCCACGAGAATATAGTATTCTATAGTATTGCAACTTTTTTTTATGGAAAGGGGCCCTAAAATTGCTTTGCCCCAGGCCCCATGAATCCTCTGGGCAGCCCTGGTCACCTGCACCTTTAGTTCTCATGTTGACTTCATAGTTCTGTGCCCTGACGGCAGTGTCGTTTGCAAGGAGGTGCTGGAGCAATGGGAAAAAGGAATTTGAGGGTATGTGTGAGGCTAAGGAGGAACAGGAGCATCTTTTTTGGTGGGGATGTAAGAAACAGGGGACTGATGGGCAGAAATTGTGCAAACAAATATCAGTTCCATTCCAGCTTTATGTTGAGTAACTAGATTGTTCCCAGTGTTCTAGCACTTTGTGGCACCCTATGAAACTGCCAAAACAGAGTATGCCTAAGGCTTCATCTGCAGCTAAAACACTAGGAGGAAGCATATGCCTCAGAAAGAATTATATTTCCTGAAACAGACATTTTTATTCTTTACTCAAAGTGTGTTTCCACTTACTAAGTCAAAATAACCCTTTCTTATTCAGCAGATCAAACTTCCTGTGTTTTTCACAGCCTTATCTGCAGAGGCTACATAGGTAAGATAAAAGTGATCTGGCTTCTATTCCTTCTTGTGCATCACTGAAAAAAGTGTTCACTACATTCCAATTACAGTGCCTGAGGGCATAACGGTGCCTGCATTACCTTTATTCCTGGTGATGATGCACAAGAAGGAAAGAACTCGGCTTGACTCTAAGATGCCTAACTGAATTTACAGCTGTAAACTCAGAAACTTAGGGAAAAAGCATGTTTTTACTGGTAATGTGGGCATAAATTAACTGGAAGTCACTCGGAGCCAGATTTTTAATGGTATTTAGGAGTCTAAAGATGCAGATACGTGCTTAGTGGGATTTTCAAAAGTACCTAATTTGCAGTGATGTGCCTTATGTTGATAGTTACTTCAGAAATCTGGCCCTGAGTGACTATCAACATAAGGTACAATCCTCCAGTTTCTCCAGGGCATGGTGCCTCTACAGCACCCCATATTACAAGCTAACCATCCACAAATGAACAAGTTAAGCTTTGTGCACATCTAGCACTAATGGCTGCATAATAAAATTATATAAATATTAATTCTGACTCCTGACAGGTTGGAAACATTATCAGTGATAAAGCTCTTAAATAATGAATGCATTGTAAATCAAACCAAGGAGGAAGAAAATATTAAGTAATGCACAGATTAAAGAATTTTGTATTAGAATAGATAATTATTATCCTTGTTCTTCTGTGAAATAATACAGTTTTCTTTTGTAAGTATAAATTCATATTTCCTATGTCAAAAATTTACATAAACAAGGGGTAATTGTTTGTACAAAGTTTTTCAATAAAGACCATTCAAATAATGTTTGTGAATATCATTGTGCCTTAGTGAGTATTCTTAAAATATTAAAATTTCTTAAAAGTGCTCTGGATAATAAAAATCTAACCATTAAAATGTGGTAGATGGCTGTATCTCATATGAAGATATATCTACTGGGTTTAAGAAACAAGAATAATCACTAAAACTGGAGTTTTTAGGGCCCTCTCAGATCACTCATTTAATTTCATTATGGTAGATACATAAAGACAAACTGTAAGAGGAAAAAGAAATAAATAGCGTGTTTTCTTCCTTGTGTCTGGCAATTATTTCTGTTGAATAGGTGACTTCATCGTTTTCTTGCACTATTTGTAATTCTAGGACAATTGCCAATGACACATTTTCTCAACTATTCAAAGGCATCATTCAAGCCTCGTTTACACAAAAATTGCCAGAGAAAACATTCACCTGAAATACAGTCACCCTTTCTCAGTGGTCAATGCTACCCATCAGAAGTGTTTTTTCTTATGGCAATTAATAGGAAATTGCAACCATCCATCATTTTTAATACAACTGATACTCATATCCACTGGGGAAATATATGAAAGACAAATACCCGGATTACTTAAGGTTGATCTCAAGGTCAGTCAAAATGATCCACAGGAAACATTTACAGGCAGCTGAAATTGCTTATAATTTGTCAGTAATCTTTTGGAGCAGTCTATTGTAGATAAATTGTGTCTTGATAGTTTGGAGTGGCCAACATGAGTTTTGATTCAAAGAGACAGGCTTTGAGTAGGTTAAATGAAAGAGAATGCATTTATGTAATCTTAAGCCTTGCAAGGCAAGGAGATCAGTGGTAGACATCTCCCAATGGTGCTCTCTTACACTGTGTGGGTTGATGCTCCAGTTTGATTTAATACCAGATTACACAGCCATAACCTTGTACTTTTTTTGTTTACTGAAAAAAGTACAGTGCTTTAAAAATATGTCACTTGTGTGTTTTTATGGCAAATCTGTCAATTGAGCATATCTAAGAAAAGTTGCATAGCCAAACCATAGCAAATGTATAAATGGAATGTTCATCTGTTTTTCAGTATGTTTTCAAAATGTCACTATTTTTCCCACATGAGATGATGCCCCACCACAGTAAACGCCTTGAAAACACATTGAAAATTCAGGAACATAAACTCCAACTACAAAAATAAATATGTAATTTTTGTTGGGCTCCAGAGAGGAGGGATTTATGTCAAAAGAACAGTCAGAGCAAGTATTAATGTAGTGGAGCAGTCAACCAATGTTAAGATTAAGAGAGAAGAACCAGACGGCATTTTCTTTCCTTCTCTCTTTCTCTCTTTCTTTTTCCTTTTTGTCATGGTAGCATTTAGCAGCTATAAAGAAGGATAATATCAGATATGGTCAAAGAGATTGTAAGATTTTGAACACTACATCCTCAGAAATCAAGTGCTTTTTGGAATCTTTTCCCACGTTTTTTTTTTCAGCTCCATGAACAAATGAAGATGTTGTGCCTAGAGACCATAGCAATGGGAAATTTAGAAATGCCAAGAACAGACAGATAGACAGATAGGTATAACTCATATACATTGTTTTAAAATCTAGTACCACTGAAATCCTTGAAGAAATGAAGAATTAATTAATATTGTTCTACATGAAAGAGACAAAACATGCCAGGAGAAAGCCATTCCAGGACAGAGGGCATATGTACCACTTAAGCCCTGCATAGGGATGAATTTCAAATATAAAAGCTTTAAAAAAAAGGCTTGGGTCACCAAGACTTTAGCAATGTTAATTTTAACTTTTTCTTTATGAAAAATAGGGAATTAGGGGCATGTTCTCTCCAAATTGATATCGGTGGATGCTCTGTGCATTGAATGAAGGAAGCTTCAGAGAGCTTGCATATACTGCATGTCTAACCTGCTCCATAATTAGAGAACCAGTATACTTATTTCAGAACGGTAGCCATGTTAGTCTGTATCAGCAAAAAAATGAGGACTCCTTGTGGTATCTTAGAGACTTTTAGGTAAAAGGTTAGCACAGAGCCTACATATCATTTAAGTACCAGTTAAACTCTATTTTGAGTGGTAAAGTGGGTATTAAGTGCTGACCCCCTGCACTGAGGAAAATTGTCACACTTTGCTTGTCAAGCAACAGCTGGCTTTGCTGTGACAAACCCAGTCTTGAGTAAAAACTCTTCCTCCTTTCAAAGTATTCTCAAAATATTCACCACAGCTCTTCATATCTGGTGATGATTGCTGCTGTGAGTGATTGATCAGCAAAGCTCTGTAGAAGACCAGCCAGAACTGGAATTTTTTGCATAAAGTCATAAGAAAGTTTGGAGATTAATACTGCTATAAGTGAAGACGCCTGAGCCTCTGTTTTGAAGGCTCTCTCTCTTAATTGCTCTCAATACCTTAAATGTGTCTATTAAATGGACAAATAAATGAAATGATGGGAATTAACATGATGTAAGCAAATCCATAATGACATCTCAACTTGGCCTTGCTCACCTCTGTTTCTATTTCCCATGTTGTTCCCTTGTCTCCCTCCTCCCGCTAATCCTCCTTCCCAATTACCTTTACCTTGTTAGAAGTAATCCGCATTATCTCTATTTCTGAAGTGTCATTGGGGGCACCCTGACCTGCTGCTGTAATGAAAGAAGCACCGCCTCCTAGGTGAGCATCTTCTGTGTCTTAGAAGTACTCCCAGTGGTGTTTCAGTATCTTAATCAGAGGACTGATGTGACTTCTACTTACAAATTAAGGCTTATGGCCTGCAGTGAGGCCTCTAGTAGTCAGGCCCATGCACCTGTGTAGAGTCCAATTTAGATAATCACTTATTGCAGGACCAGGGTCTACAGATGGAACAAACTATGTGTTAGAATGTGATGGGGGTAAAGGAAGAAACAAAAGAAAAACCAGGAGGAGGAAGTGTGGAGGGATGCAGAAAACTTGAAAAACCAGAAAGCCTGAAAAGAAGAGTGGGACCCCTAATTATTAACAGGTTTTTATGTTTTACTTCAGTCTTTTTAAATTAGAAATTATATTTTTGGCAGAACAATAGGGCAAATTTGGGTCTCATGTAAAACTTCAGTGGTGTGGTACTCATAACAGCTTTGAATCTGGGTCAGTTTGCTTTAAAGATTAATGAAGAATTCAATAGATAATTTGCTTCTGTTTCTTCCAAAAATTGCCATTGGGACATTTTATAACTGCAATAATCAGGTACCTTAGGCTATATGTCCTGCTAAAATATGACCATTTCTCTAGAGGATTCAACTCTCAGCCTTTAGCCTCACTCATGTATGTCAAAGCACAAAAGGTGCTGCAAAGTCTCAGCATGTCTCACACCCTGTGGGTCTAATCACCTAAGTAAACTGCATTTAAGCTTCAGGCTCTCTGTTAAACACACATAAAAAGGAAATTTAGAGTCAAGGCTGAAAGTCTCATCTAACAATTTAATGTAGAGATTTTTGAGAATTTATGGTTAGAGATGACGGAGTTGCAGCATTTATCTGTACCGTGTAATTGATGTTAGCTTGTATCTGCCCAGCTCTTTCTGAGCAAAATGGGCTACTTTCAGACTCAGTGTAAGTGGGCACTGGCCTAGTGTGTACTTTACAGAATTTGGCACAGTAGCTCCCACAAAAGTAGAAAAGGAAAGCAGCGGCGGGAAATGTGGAGTAAACTAACAGAAGGTCGAAATTTTAAAGCATTAAACATGCCGGTAAGCATTCACTCAGGCTAATGACAGTGAAAGGAGGGCTGAAACATGCAGCAAAGGAGGAAGAAAATGATGAAAGGGGTTTAATATTGTTGTAGCATAAGGCTTAGGAACACATTATTGTTTGCTGTACAATACATGCAAGATTTCATGGTCCTATCATGATGGGTGGGACCTGATATCCCAGGCTATTTTCCCCAGTACTGAGCAGAGACTCTGAATTATTTGCCCTATTTGGAATCTATTACCATGAAGTAATTGAGCAAATGGTCCCATAACATGGAAACACAAGAATACCTGAAGCAGTGAAATGATTTTCCTTCATCCCTTTCAAGTTTAATCTTTTGTTATAGCTTATGTGGGTATAAGTGAGCCTGAGGGGGGACACCTGGGAAAAATGGTAATTAAACGTCCCCAGCGGAGAAAGAAACTATCAGGGAGGTGGGTGAGAAGAATAAAGTTGTGACTGGTGGAGGAGGTTGAGAGAAGAGTCAAAGGGTTTTTTTTTAAAGCTGGCTCTTTTCCTAATCTTCTTTTCTCAGACAATTGATAGTAGTACAGAAGTGCATGAAGAAAGTCTTATTGAGCTACAAATAAGATAGGGCCAGAGAAGGTCTAGAGCATGTCAGATTTTCCTTTTGTTTCACAGCACTATTTTTTCCTTTGTATTTCATGACCTGAGAATTCGCTCCTGGCCTTTTTGGCTTGCTGGTTTGGGGTTTGTCTTTCCTTGGGAGCTATTTTGAACTCTGGTTACTGACATTTCTTGTACAGTGCGAAGACGTAAATGAATTCTGGCATTTTTTATACTATCTGTGGGCTATCTGAGAACTTTAACATCCACCAGGTTGCCACCTGTGCTGCCTGACAGTCAACGATAACCTAAAGCGCACAAGAAATCTTTGAAGTAATGTATTGAAAAGAGAAGGAAGTGGCTCGTTAGTTAGTCAGAAGTATTTCAGGAACATTTACTGTCTAACCTTGGATACTGAGATGTGAAATGAGAACAAGAGTACAGGGCTTGCCTTCACAGTAGGACAGAGGTGGCTCAGAAGCTAGACATTAACTGTTACTTTCTCAAACAACAAATGATCCTCTCAAACTCTTTAAAAGTATATTGCAGATTTCCTTAGTATAGATTTCACTGTACAGTGGTCAGCATCCTGTGTATTCTGTGGCCACAGAATCCATAATTTGCTTCAAAATCTCAGCTTTTATTGCCTCATGAGTGCAAAGAGAACCTTAAAACATAGATTTGAAGTAAAACAATGCAATGCTCATCTTCCTGAGATATGAGCTGCACCATTGATCTCAAAATGGGGTCAATACTAAAAACTAAATATGGCAGTTTAAATGTCATCATGAATTATTTCACTAATGATAATTTTAACTAAAATACTCCTTTTGTACTCATTCCATAACCCCAAACTGTCCATGATATCAGAACTCCCAGCAACTTCTATGATACAGTCAATAGACATGTCTATAGTGTATGAAAATGAGGACAGTACAAGATTTACTCTAGTGTAAATAATACAGGACCAGCTGTACTGATTGAGTTATTCACTTTCATATTTATGTCAAGAAAAGCCTCCTTATTTAAATGAAGAAAGTATAGAATTACAGCCTGCTAAAAAAACACAGCCCTATGCTTCAGACTGCATGGAGCCTTGATAATAGCCATAGAGAAGCTGCATCTGTGGAGGATCAGTAAAACCTTGTTAGGGATGCAGTAGAAATAAACAATTTGAAATACTAAATCTTGGCCATTATTTGCACTTGGATGAAAGGCCTAATGTAACAAATACAGGGTTTTATTTCACTTTGAGTAATTTCCCTTTATAAAACCTACCCTTGTCTTCCTCCCCTGCTTGGTGAGGCCTCTGAATTTGTGTTAAAGGTATGAGATATGACCTCCGTCTCTTTTCTCTAATTCTTCATATTTTACAGAGGGAAGAAGGGAGGTGAATTACTTAGTGAGATGCAATAACTACACATAATGGACATTAAGGAAATCAATATTGGGGATGGGGGGAAGGAATCTGTGAGATCTAAGACTGAGCAATAGCATCCCAAAGATTGGAAGACCCATCACCCTAAAACTGAACTAAACACTAGACTACAGCTACACTAGGAAGTACTGCAAAATAAATTGCAGGAAACAATCCTGAATGAGGAGATGGGTAAGATTACTACGAGATGTCTGCCATCTCTCAGTCCCAGGCATACAGTATTGTAGAACTCCAGCCTTGAAGAAACAAATACAAGGATGACTGTGGTCAGATCCTCCTCTTCAAGGAGTGAGTATAGTCTCACCAGATCAAAGAGGAAAAGGGCATTTCTCATTACTAATGCAACCTGGATGTCCATGTGTATTGCAGAGTCCAGTCCAGCTCCAAGGTTTTGACCTGCTAAATGCTCAGGTTAGATCAGATAGAATCAGTGGGCAGATGTTCTTGATGGAGGGGGCAGTCAGAGATTATGCAGAGTCTTTGAAGTGCTTTCCCTTGCCTGCTGGCCAGATCAGCATTTCTTCTAGCTAAGCATTAAGGGTTTGGCTACACTTGCAGGTGTGCAGCGCTGGGAATTAAAGCTGTCTTTGTACTGCTGTGTATGGAAAGCGCTGCAGTGTGGCTACACTGACAGCTACCAGCGCTGCAGTGTGGCCACATATGCAGCATTTGCAGCGGTGTTGGGAATGGTGCATTATGGGCAGCTATCCCACAGAGCACCTCTTCCAATTCTGGCACCATGGGTTGTGGGAAGGGGGCGGGTCATTCTGCTTCCTGTCCCAATGCCCCGTGATGCATCACTTCACATCCCAGAAATCCCTGTTTTTCCGTCCACGTTTGGCGCCATCTTGCCTCTTTCAACGGTTTCTGTGCAGTGTGATTTCTGTGGGAAATGGAGCCCGAACTGCTGAGGAGTTGCTACGAGTCTCGCAGCACATCCATTGGCAAGTGAGCTATTCTTTAAGAGCCAAAGTGACAGTGAGGAGTCCGACGATGATAGCGAGTCGAGTAATGCGTACGACACGAAATTGCTCATGTGCATTCACGCATTTCAGCCTTGGACTGCCGCTTTTGGGCTTGGGAAACAGCACTGAGTGGTGGATCACATCATCATGGAAAGTCTGGGATGACGAAGCAGTGGCTGCAGAACTTTCGGATGAGAAAAGCCACTTTCATGGAACTATGTGCTGAGCTTGTCCCCACCCTGCAGCATAAGGACACAAGATTGAGAGCTGCCCTGCCAGTGGAGAAGAGGGTGGCTATTGCAATCTGGAAGATGGCAACTCCAGACAGCTACAGATCGGTCGGGAGCCAGTTTGGAGTGGGAAAGTCGACCGTTGAAATTGTGTTGATGCAAGTTTGCAGGGCCATTAATCACGTCCTAATAAGAAGAACCATGACTCTGGGGAATGTGCAGGACATTGTGGATGGCTTTGCCCAAATGGGTTTCCCTAACTGTGGAGGGGCGATAGATGGGACTTATATTCCTATTCTGGCACCACCCCACCTAGCATCCGAGTACGTTAATCGGAAGGGGTATTTCTCCATCGTTCTCCAGGTGCTTGTGGATCACTGTGGGAGTTTCATTGACATTAACACAGGCTGGCCCGGAAAGTTCCATAATGCACGCATCTTTTGGAACACTGGCCTGTTCAGGAAGATGCAGGCCGCGACATTTTTACTGCAATGCGGATTCTGCCCTGGCACCTATGCAGCTTGCCTGTGTCCTGCAATGGTCCCCCCACCCCTCGCGGCACAGTGGCACAGACCCGTTAGCCTGACTGGGACACAGACCACAGTGGCTCTCTCAAGAAATCTGCACAAGTGCATTGCCCACGCTCTGGCTGAAACTTTTGAGGAGATTATCGAAGCCAATTACCACAACATGATAGACCACATCAATGCACTGTTCTGCATCTAAGCATGCATGCATGCAGCCCTAACCCTCCCTCCTCTACCGAAAAATTTCAAACCTGAAAATAAAAGCTGCTTACCAGGAACTTGCTCCTTTGTTCATCCTCCACCAAGTACTGGTTGCTGCAACTGGCTACCTTTCTCCTGGCTTGAGAAGAGCTCCTGGCTGCATGCCTCCTGGGACCCCGGGGTGTCTCCCATCACCCTAGTACCCTCACTCTCACTTTCCTCCTCCTCCTCCTCCCCCACCGCTCTGAAGTGTCCATCATGGTCCTCGGAGTGGAGGTGGAGTCACCCCCAAGTATTGCGTCCAGCTCTTTGTAAAAATGGCAGGTCATGGGGGCAGCGCCAGAGCGGTGGTTTCCCTCGCGGGCTTTGCAGTAAGTACTCCTCAGCTCCTTCACTTTAACCCTGCACTGCAGCGTGTCCCGGTCATGGCCCCTTTCCAGCATGGCCTTTGATATCTGCCCATAGGTATCGTAATTCCTACGGCTGGAATGCAGCTGGGACTACACAGCTTCCTCCCCCCAAACACTGATGAGGTCCAGCAACTCACCATTGCTTCATGCTGGGGCTCGTTTGCCACGTGGAGCCATGGTCACCTGGAAAGATTCACTGATTGCACTCTACACTTGGCTAAGCAAACAAGGGGATTTTTAAAATTCCCTGGGCATTTAAAGGGCGGGTCTGATGCTTGGTCACCTGAGGCCAGGGCAGTAAAGTTCGAACCGATGAGCAGAGTGGCTGAACAGGCATTCTGAGATACCTCCGAATACCTCTGGAGGCCAATAACAGCACTTTTGGTGGCCACACTGGTAGAGCAGCGCTGCATCAGCAATGCTATAGTCGTTATTCCCCAGGTCGAGGTGGAGTACAACCAATGCTGTAGCCAGGGAGATACAGTGCTATATGTGCCTTGCAAGTGTGGACAGTGAGTGAGTTGCAGCGCTGTAAAGCTACCACCAACGCTGCAACTAAGTCTCCCAAAATCCAATCATCAAGTCATGCCTTTTAATGTAATGACAGAGAATATAATGGGATCAGAATAACTAGAAAATAAGTTCAGTACAAAATAAGGAAGGTAGTCTGAAGAGACTACATTTAGCCTCCCTTTCTTTTTAGTTCCAGTCTCCAACCAATCAGCAGCAATGGCTTCCAACAGAGAACCCTCTTTTTAAAACTTTGCATCCCAATGTCCAAGGTCTTAAAGGCGCAGAAACTACACATGATCATCACATTTCTTAAAATCTTTGCCACCATGGAGGCAGTCAATAATCCTGACGCTTATTCCAGCATCTTAGCCTGGCTCTGCTTAAAATAATACACATGCTTACATATCTTACTGAATTTGGGGTCTCTATGGGTCACCTTAGGAAAATCACTCAACCACTCTGATTCAGTTTTCCCAGTGTAACATGGGGATAATAGCGATTGCCTCCTTCATAGGAGACTTGCCAAAATTAGTCACTTAATGTAAATTGCCAGACAATTACTAATTAGTATTATTACCAGTAAGCTAGCATGATAATGCTGCAATGAGGGAAACAGAACTTAAAATTTCCCTTCCTCATCTACCCAACACATTATATTTTATTGGTCATACAATACACTACTTTAATCATAATAAATACAGTGGGTTTTGTCCATAAATTTGGAGAGGCGGTGGTGCGAGGGGAAATGCACATTCATTTGGGAGACATAAATTTCCCAGATATATTTTGAGCCATTTATCCTGTGCCCTCAAAATACTTTGATCTTTTTGAATAGTTGAACTGATCCTAACTTGCATGAGATTAAAGAAAATGGGGTTATTCAAGGAAATCCTTTTTTGGAAACAAGAAAAGGTTATATTTAATCAATAAAACTGTATTGGTTATGTTGTGACTAGTAATCTATAAAGTTACACTGCTGTTTACATATCCTGTTCATTTAATCTTCTCTGAGTCACTACTGTCAATTACTTTATATATTTCTGCTCTGAAGAAATGAGGTACAATAAACTATTTTGATCTCTTGATTATTATGTGTTATTAACATGATGAATTTCATTTTTTTCTTGCACTAGCAAACCCCTCTCCACATACCCAGAATTAATTCATTAACATTTAGAATTGTGAAATGACAGCACTCCAGTTCTGTCTTTTGTAATTGGTACAATGTTATTTCCAAACAGTGCCTTTTGTGTGAAATATTGTTTCATACAAACTGACAGCCTGATCACTGTAATGCTGCAGTATTAACTTATTTTTTGGCAGGATGACATTTCTCGTAACATGCATGTATTGTATTTATTTTGATTTTATTCTTAACCCAAGTAAAGTGTAGCACTGTTCTTTTATGGGGTGAACAAATCAGGCATTTGATTGGAAGTTTTCTTCCTAACAATGCCACCTAAGCAGCAATGTACTGAAAAGGCACAGGTGTGTGTATGTATTTTGTGTGTGTGGTTTGTTTTTTTAATGGTACGAAGTTGGATTTAGGAAGAAATCATAAGGTACAGTATTTTTAATTGATTTAAGAAATTAATGAGTACAGGTGGAAGCTGATTACAATAGCTGATGACAAGCAAACATAAAGAGTGTATCTAAGCAAATGATAACTGACATTAACAATAGACAAAATGTTTATGTTCCACAATATTGATGTTGTATCCATTATGGCTATTTGGTGGGTTACTTAGCTGAAATTTGTGCCAAATTCTGCCGTGCTACTAATGTTGCCAATCACCCCTAGTAGCCTGATTTAACTTGATTGTAGGTGCATAAACAGGCTCCTCAGGACGATTGTGATGGTCGCAATCTACCCTGCCAAAATCAATGTAGATCTCCTGTTCTGCAGCCCTCTGTTGAGTGCCCTCTGAGCACCAAAGGGGGGATATCAATAAAGCAAATAGAGACTGATAACTTTCTAGAGAAATTGCTTCTGTCTGAAAAATAAAGGGTTTTATTACAAAAGTTTGACAGATACCTACTCACAGCTGGATGAATCATTGATTCAAGTTGTGCTAATGGTCTGAGTAGTACTCCCACAAAGAGCTTGACTAGGGTAGATGCATTTGCTGACTAGGTTTCAAGGGGCAGGTTTTCGAAAGTGCTCAGCTCCTGTTGACCTCAGAGTCGCTGTGTGCTGGGCACTTTTGAAAACCAGGCTACTTTGTTTCAGTGCCTGGAAGGGGAGCATATAAAAAAAAGACAGTCCCCACCCCATATAGCTTACAGTTGAAGTAAACTAAATTCACAATATAATCTTGGAACTCTTCATCTTTCTGGTTTGTTTGATCAAATTAAACCTAAACCTCACAGCTCACAGTGAGAGAGGTTTTAGTAAGCTGATGGAATCTGCTTTTGTGGTACCATGACAAATTTCAGTAGGTTTAGATTCAGCCCTGATCTGAATGACTAATAAAAATACTTATCCCACCTGATCCTCAACATTATTTGCTATGAGTAATTATTTAAACCTTTCTTCCTTTGCCTAATTCCATTGTCCAATTAGCATTAATTTTGTTGTTTTTGATTAGTGGAAACAATTTTCTGACCAGGCTGTATTTCCCTTCCAAAAAATGCCCTGAAACATCCTCAGCATTAGTTCTTTGCTACACTGCGGTGACCAGACATGCCAAACCCACCCAAAAAGAAAAAAAAAGGGCAGAAATTGGTCTTGGTTTTGGCTTAAATTGGCTTGTGAGTTGCTCATTGGCTAGTTTTTGACTTTTAGCTTCTTGCTTGTATGGCTTATAGTTTGTTGCTTCTTTTTTTGATCGGCTCCTGGCAAGCAGGGGAAGGGGGGGCAAGCAGGGGCAAGGGCCGGGGCAGAATCAGGGGTGCACAGCAGGCCCACCAAAGTCCCAGACTGCAGGCCGAAGGGGGTGGCGGATCTAGCCAAATAGGGATTGGCTTGTTTTGGCCTTGCTTTGAAATGGGATTAGCTTGATTTTTGGCTTATTGTGAAAGTCGGGGTGATTATTTAACTGTGTGAAAGTTGGCAACTGTGGCAGTGACCTGTCTGCATCCACAAATAAGTAACTCTGAGCTAAAAAAAAGGTCTTTCTTGGACTGTGGCTAACATCCAGCTACCTTGAACTGGAAATTCCATAAACAGACGTAAACATTGCAGTCACACAGAGTACTGTGCTCTCAAGTAATAGGTGTCAACAAAACAGACTCAACTTTAACACTGCAATGGATTACAGTAGCCATCGCCTCACAAACAACTGTTGGAAAAACGTGTCCCAGGCTTTAATAATTGTTCATTAAGCTGTCAGCCATTCCTCTTATATAGCCATTAATTTTGTCTTTCTGAAGAAAAATGATAAAGGTAAAAAGGGGCAACATTAAAGGGTAGCAACAACAGGAACGAGTGAATGTTATTATTGCTGACCAGATAATTCACAATGAATAATTTGTCTGACAAGTTTAACTTTGATTTCTGTTCAGTGTCTGTAAGCATGATTTTCTCAGTTTAATATATTTATTTGAAATTAACTGACCAATTTCTTAGTGCCATTTTTTAAATTTGAGGCTTGGATATGGAAGACCTCTATGATTATTTGTTATGTGGTAGCCTCTCTCTGGGCAGTATTAGTTAGTCATCACTGGTTCAATAAATCACATGGTATTCTGTATCACTACTATGCACAAGCACTTCTAGTGCACATATTTGCATCCAGGGATTTAAAATTTGATTTCTATTTAGATGAATGCTAGTGATGCTCAGTTGCACGAGCGTTCAGAGAAAATCAACGGAGAAGAGGGTCAAGCGTGGCTGAAACAAATTCATTTAAAACATGAATAAATATCTGTGGAAGAATTTTTGCAGTGTTGTATTTGTCTGTCTGTCTCTTCATTTAAAAAAATACACTGTAGGGGCCTATCCAGTGCTCTGGGCATGTCATAAACAGATGGCTAAGGGTTAATGTCTCTTTTACCTGTAAAGGGTTAAGAAGCTCAGTGAACCTGGCTGACATCTGACCAGAGGACCAATGGGGGGACAAGATACTTTCAAATCTTGGTGGAGAGAAGTCTTTGTTTGTGCTGTTTGTTTTGTTCTTTGTTCACTCTTGGGAAAAAGAGGGACCAGACGTGCAACCAGACTCTCCAAAATTTTTCTGAATCAGTCTTTCATGTTTCAAACTTGTAAGTAGCCAGGCAAGGCGGATTAGTCTTATGTTTGTTTTCTTTCAACTTGTGAATGCTTTTCCTTTTGCTGGAAGGATTTTTACCTCTTGCTGTAACTGTTGAATCTCAGCGCTGGCAGGTGGGGAGAGTTCCCTGGGGGGGGGAGCTATATGAAGCTGCGATAGCCCTGTAACAGTTCCCATCCTGATTGGGTGGCCAGAGGTAAATTTGGACGTGTTTTCTTTAATAAAAGCTTTCCTTTTTTTAGAAATGCGCGATTGATTTTTTCCCTTGTTTTAAGACCAAGGGGATGGTTGAAGTCAACCAGGGACTGTGGGGGGAAAAGAGGGGTGTGGAGGTTAATTCTTCTGTTGTTTTAAGATCCAAGGAGTTTGGATCAGTGTAGCCTCTCAGGGTAACCCAGGGAGGGGAAAGTCTGGGAGGAAAAAGAGGGGGGGAAGGCTAATTTCTCCTTGTGTTCAGATCAAAGGGGTTTGGGTCTTGGGTTCCCCAGGGAAGGTTTTGGGGGAACAGGAAGTGTGCCAAACACTATATTTTTGGCTAGTGGCAGCGTACCAAACTCAAGCTGGTAATTAAGCTTCAGTGATCATGCAGATCCCCACTTTTTGGATGCTAAAGTTCAAAGTGGAGAAAAAACCTTGACAGGGCACCTGCTCCAAAAATTAAAAAATCACCTATTAAAGAACTGAACGTATCTATCACAACTACAGTCTCCTCAATAGCCTTAACAAAGAGGAAGAAAATATGGGCATTACAGCATGCCTGGAAGGTGCATAAAGCTAGTTAACTAAGCAGGTGGAGCCATTCTCAAAGCAGAGGACCTCTCAGATAGAATGACAAGTCAACAGCAGCTCCTCTTTTATACTGAGAGAACTCCAGTTCAAACAATATATATAGTCCATCTGGTCAGAGGACAGCATAATCTAAAGGATAGGATACATTATCAATTAGTAATTATTAGTTTCTCTCTAGTTGATACCATTAAAAAAAATCAACATTTGCTACCAGATACCATACATTTGCCACAATTAATCCCTGTATAAGAGGAAATGTGGTATCTCAGATGCCACTGTGTCACCTCTGATGACAAAAGTCAATTTTTAATTTACCCAATCTGCTATGCATCTCAAATGTCCAGTTTGAAATTTATTTTATATTTCCGCCTCCCCCGTCCCTTCTTTTAACAAATAAATATGCTTACAGGTGAATTTTATTGAGTGACAATTATACATTGGAGATGCATATCCGTATACAGATATAGCTATTTCCTGGAAATCAGAATTCATTTGGGTGTCATCTATCTTTTCTGTTTGGGTGAGTACTCTGCTTAAAAGATTTGAGAAAACACATCAGCTAAATAAACAACTATGGGAAGTGCTGCATGTCAGCCCAAGAACTGGTTGTATCAGCTAGTGGAGCACACATGCTGGGTGACATAGAGCTGGCTATTATTACATAAACTCCAGGAATTCCATGCTGCTTGTATTGATTTTCACCTTATAGTAACCTGAACATTTAAAATATTAGTAGAGCTAAACACTGCAGTGATTCTGTTGATGCCACAGTTCTGTCAGCTCAAAACAATGGTAAACTCAATAATAATAAATTGGAGATATACCAATCTCCTAGCACTGGAAGGGACCTTGAAAGGTCATTGAGTCCAGCCCCCTGCCTTCACTAGCTGGACCAAGTACTGATTTTGCCCTAGATGATTCTCTCAAGGATTGAGCTCACAACCCTGGGTTTAGCCAGGCCAATGCTCAAACCACTGAGCTATCCCTCCCCCAAGCAAGCAGGGGGATTTATATTACAAACTCAAACCCATATGCATTTTACTGGAAGACATCCACATAATTCTGTGACCTGTTGCCTTCTGTCTCCTCCAAACTGCATTACGGCATCCAACACATTTTACTTGACTGTCTTGTACAGGAAAAAAGAAATTGATCTAACTGCAGCAGGAGAAAAAACTTGCTTAACATCATCTGAAACAAGAGAGTGCAGCCCATGGGAACATGATGTATCACGTACTTAGAAATGTCTGAAACAATTGGAAAGTGTATGTTATGTTGAAGAGCAAATAGAGCATAGACAAGGTGGATACCATCATCAATCCCTTCCGCTGAAATGTTACTACTATTATTTTTTGTTCTCCTTCGCCTGTAGTGTGCAGTTTGTGCACTGACTAGTCAGCATTACCAGGCATCAATCCAAAGGTTAGCCAGACTATGCAAACTATCAGCATTGTACAACAGAGGTGATGAGTCAGCTGGTCCTCTGCTGGGGAGGCTGGTGGTTTAACATTATTTAAATGTCTTTTTAGCAGTTTGTCATCTGTTTCTCATAATGTCAGCCAAGGTGTCTGACTGCAGTCATAGGGGAATGTGTATGATCCTTACATCTGCCAGCCTGCTTAACGTTACTAGCCCCTGCTCTCATCTCTCACCTTACACTCCTTTAGCGTAGCTCACTTTAAATTTAAACAAAACATTAGGGGTGCCATACTCTTAACAACATTGCCTCTATGTCCTGACTATATGTTTACACTAAGCTTTTGAGCCTAGTAGCTGATGGTTTTGATGTAGCATCCCTTCCCTGCATTCCATCTCGATATTGCAGCCTTAGGCCTGGTCTACACTATGCGTTTAAACCGAATTTAGCAGCGTTAAACCGATTTAACCCTGCACCCGTCCACACAACCAGGCCCTTTATATCGATATAAAGGGCTCTTTAAACCGGTTTCTGTACTCCTCCCCGACGAGAGGATTAGCGCTGAAATCGGTATTGCCATGTTGGATTAGGGTTAGCGTGGCCACAAATCGACAGCATTGGCCTCTGGGAGGTATCCCACAGTGCACCATTGTGACCGCTCTGGAAAGCAATCTGAACTTGGATGCACTGGCCAGGTAGACAGGAAAAGCCCGGCGAAATTTTGAATTTCATTTCCTGTTTGCCCAGCGTGGAGCTCTGATCAGCACGGGTGGCAGTGCAGTTCCAAATCCAAAAAGAGCTCCAGCATGGACTGTACGGGAGATACTGGATCTGATCGCTATTTGGGGAGACAAATCTGTTCTATCAGAGCTCCGTTACAGAAGACTAAATTGACAAGATTTTGAAAAATCTCCAGGCTATTGATAGACAGAGGCCACAGTACAGTGTCGGACAAGCGTAATGGAAAGCCAAAGAATCCAATGAAGCTCTGGATGAGGGGGAGGCTGAGGACTCCAGCTATCCCACCTCCCACAGTCTCCGAAAAGTATTTGCATTCGTGGTTGAGTCTCAATGCCTGAAGGGTCAAAACTGTCGCCGTTAGTTCAGGAATATTTCGTCAATTTATCCCCCCTTCCCCTCTCAAAGAAAATTTTCAATGTCTACCGTTATGTCTACTGGCGCTGCTGATAGACGGGGTGCTGCGAGCATAAACAGCAGGCGATCCTCTCCCTCCCTTACCCCGGTGGCAGATGGTACAGTACCAAAATGACTGATAGCCATCCTTGTTCATCATCCGTGAGTGCTCCTGGCTGGCCTCAGGTGAGGTTGGCCGAGGCGCCTGGTAAAATGGGATGACTCCCTGTCATGCCTTAGCAAACAGTACAAAATGCTGGTACCGTCTCAATCATCAGCAGCTGGCAGCCTGAGCCTCCATCAGGCCCCACCTCCCCCTTTCACTGTTAGAAAAGATTCTTATCCCTGGACTATCTAGCAGCAGGAGGCTGTTTCCTCTCCCCCACCTCTTTATGTCTGCTGACTATCATAGCAGCTAGAGGTGCCTCCCCCTCACTTTATCTCGCTAAAAAGTCGTGTTTATTATTCTGCATTCAATTTATTACTTCATCACACAAATGGGGGATATTGCCACGGTAGCCAGGAGGCGTGTGGGAGGAGGAAGCAACGGTGGGTTGTTGCAGGACACCACCTAGAATGGGGGCCCCCCCCCCCCCTTGCAGTCGAAATGGGATCATCATTTCTGCGGATCTCTGGGGCTCTGCTCTGGAGTGAGCTGTGCTCTCTGCTCTAGTAGACTTGCCCTATATTCTAGCAGGACTGACTCTATTTTAGACAAAACATTAAAGAAGGGAATGAACCGGGGAGTCATTCCTTTTTGTCCATGCACCCGACAACATCAGCAGGCCGGCCAGGAAGCACCCATGCAGAGCAGATGGTACAAAATGATTGATAACTGTCAATCACCATTTCCCAATTGCAAATGATTACAATGATTGAAAATTGTCAACTTCATCAACCAAATACATGCAGACAGGCAATACAGATGTAACCATCTTTGGCTACCTTTGCCAAAAGCAAATGAATGCTTGCTGTGTTAGCACTGCAGTACCACCTCCTCCCTTCTGTCGCAGCATCCAGTCACATACAGTGACAGTGACAAAGCAAAACAGGCTCATAGTTGCCATGCTATGCGTCTGCCAGTGCAATCAGGGAAAAAGGGCACAAAATGATTGTCTGCCGTCTTGCTTTCACGGCAGGAAGGATGAGTGATGACATTTACCAGAATCACCCGGACACTGTTTTTGCACATCATGCCATTGGATCTCACCCAGAATCCAATGGCGGAGGAGGACTGTGGGAACTATGGGATAGCTTCTCCAGTGCAGACGTCCAGAAATCGACGCTAGCCTCTGTACATGGACGCACACCGCCTAATTATTGTCTTTGTGTAGCCACGGCTGCACTTGACTTTATACAATCTGTTTTACAAAATCGGTTTATGTAAAATCAGAATAATCCTGTAGTGTAGACATACTCTTATAGACTCTGATCCTGAAATCAGATCGCTCTGCTCTGCATTCAACCCTAGTGACATCTTCAGTAAGGCTCTGCTTAGCTGTAAAGAGCTCTCTCTCATGTCTCTTATTGCAGAAGCCCTCCTATCAACAGACAGAAGGGGCAAGCTTGCCTAATTCCAAACACCCTGTGGTGGGGTTGAAGCTGGAACATAATCTCAAACTTTATCAGGTTCTTATTCTGCTAAAGGACCACTGACAAACAGAGGAGTGAGGATAACAGAAGGGGGAAAGGCCAAATAATGCAGAACGAATAGAGAGGAAAACAAAACTCAGATGCTGTAGGGAAAAAAGAAGCAGCAATAGGGAAAGAGAAAAGCTCTAACAGAAATAAAACCAATATACTCAGTAAACACAGTGGCATCGCCACTTGTGCTAAAAATATAGCAAATACTTCCCTTTAGCTAGACAAATGTGTGTATGGTTTGTTTTGATAATTGAATCGCTCTTCAATGGGTCCCAGTTAGAGGGGGAAAAGATAAGTGAATCTGCACTACACTAACACCTGCCTTATGCAGCCGTATAAGTGGCTAACCAAAGTTGGTTAGTTAACCAGAGGTAGTATAGAATGGTATGCAATATATTTGGGGATACTTTGGGGCATAATTTCAAGACAAGCGGTTGCTTGGGACCTGATCCAAAGTTAATGCAGATGCTCCTCGAGTTACATTCCCGATTTACGTGAAATTCGACTTACGCAAGGCATTCCGGAATGGAACGCTTGTGTAAACTGGGGAGCGTCTGTAGACTCCGATTGACTCCAATGGGCTTTGGATCAGGCCCTTATGAAGATGATCTGTATTGTATAGGTCTCCTGCAAATACAAAATGAAGTTTGAAAAACCTCAATGTCCATAAATTTTGACTATACCTAATGACTGTATTACTGCTATCAGCTAATTTGTGAGGATTATTTATTATTTGTATTATAATGGAGCTGCCACTTATCTCAGGTCCCCATTGTGTGCTGTACATACACCTAGCAAGAGAGAATACTTGGAGATGGCACTATTGCACACAAGACATAAAAGGTTGGAGGGGAAACTGTTGCAAAAAGAGCTGAGGTGACTATGCTAAAGGTCACACAACATATTAGGGGGATTAGAAACCAGGACGTAGGATCAAGAGCAGAAGCAGAATTAGAGCCCAGGTTTCTCAACTCACAATCGTGTCCTCTCTATTACACCACACTGCCTTCCCTGACTGGAGGACAATTTGTGCACAACAGGTGGGAATTTATAAAATATATTCATATTCAGCACCTTTTTCTGTTCACAAACTGACCACGGGCAGAGTGAGACTTTTCTCAGATCTATTCAAACTGAAGTTATTTGTCGAATGACTTTTGTGAATATTTCTTGGTCTTAAGGTTGTTCCTGAGCAGTTAATGGTGAGTATTTGATATCCTTGCTGTGCTGGCTGTTCTAATTGGCCACACAGGTCACATGGTACATTTCTGTTCCCTGGCCAATAGCTATCTGGGTAGTTAAAAAAGCGATAAACGGAGTGTTCAGAGGCATCCAATTTGTTCTATGTGGAACTAGAAGGGCAGATATGCTGAGAGAGGCTGTTCCTACAGTAATTTCAGCTGGAAACAGAAGAACTGCAAATCTCATCATGTTCTTATGTGATTTCCAGCTCAATTTTTCAGACTTGAGGATTGGATAAGCTTTGGGGAAGCTTATCTGAATCAAACCAGAACTCTGAACCTTTCAAAGGGTCCCCATCACTAATTCAGAATGGATTTGTTTTTCAGTGACTACAGTCTCAGTCAATGTCAGTTGCTTTGTGACCTGGCAAAGATAGTGACATAGACTAATGTTCTCTTACACCTATTGTACCAGGTAAAATCTCAGTAATATGGCTCAGTTGTAAGCCCCTTCACATTAAAGACACACCAAATCTGATTCACACTGAGTAGTATGCAGTGCTGTTGTAGCTGTGTTGGTCTCAGGATATTAGAGATACAAGGTGAGTGAGATAAAATCTTGTATTGGTCCAGCTTCCGTTGGTGAGAGAGGCAAGCTTTTCAAGCTTACACAAGAAGAAGAGCTCTGTTAAGCTCTATGGTTTGTCCTTTTCACCAAGAGAAATTGGTCCAATAAAAGATATTAGCTCACCCACCTTGTCTTTCCTACACAGTAGTGACAGTAGTCAATGTAGGGCAGTACTACAAGGTGTTAACTTACATTTCCTCCTTTGGTCCTTTGTGGTGTGTCTCAAGTGAAAATTTAAAGATCCATAGTGATTTTAAGAAAGTATGGTAACTAGTAACCATAACTCCTGTATGTACTTAAAAATACATGAGTGAATTTTTATATTTATAACTCAGCAAGAAGCCAAAGCTGCTTCTCTAAATATAAGGATCTTAACAGCTATAGCTGACTACAAAATGTCTGACACAGACATGCACAGTCACTTATATCATCATCCTACTCATCAGCTATTATAAATACATTTGAAATTCCTGTAGTATGAAAGGTGCTATGCAAAATTAAAATCTATTCTAGTTCTATATCGTTAGTACTATCATTAAGGAGAGTTATCAAAATGACTTGCTGGGGAAAATGATATCCATATACTGTGAAGGCACAAATTATTTTCTAACTGCCAAAATGACACAAGATCAGAATTTAGCAACATATCTACGGAGGAAAAAATGAGCAATGAGTCACGTGCATTTTAGTGATCAAGTCCAAAGTATCTGCAAAGATTAAGGACAGTTTTATAGTGTTTCTAGTGGTATCCCATAGGGATCTGTTCCTAGCCCAATGCTATTTCACTTTTTTATCAATGACTGGAATAAATCATAAAATTGTCTCTGATAAACAGGGCCAGTGCTACCATTTAGGCCAACTAGGCGGTTGCCTAGTGCGCCAACATTTGGGGGTGCCAAAAAGAGGTGCCCCCAATTTTTTTAAAGCCTTTCCGTGGCTACTGCACTGGGAGGGAGAGGGAGTCTGAGCTACCGGCAGGCAGCCCAGGGATTCCCCTGGTCAGCGTGCCGCCGCCGGCAACCCAGGGGTTTGGGCTGCTGGTGGCGCGCTGACCCAGGGGAACCACTGGGCTGCCTTCTGGCAGCTCAGACTCCCTCTCCTTCCCAGTGCAGCGGCCACTCCATCCTTCTCATTGTCGTTGGGGGTGCTGGCAGCTGGGCAGAGCTCCGCAGCTCTGCTTAGTGCACGTGGCAGGAGCTGCGCGACAGCAGGTCTTCTGGAGCAGAGGTGAGCTGGGGTGGTGAGGTGCTGGACGGTTCCGGGGGGGAGCTGCCACGGGGGGTGGGGGACGCCTCAGGGCAGGGTGGGGAGCTGCCACAGTGGGGTGCCTCAGGGCAGAGCTGCCGCGGGGCTTAGGGGGGGCGGGGGAGGCACAAGGTGGCAGTTTCGCCTATGGCGAGAAACTTCCTTGCACCGGCCCTGCTGATAAAGTTTCCAAATTACAAAAAAATTGGAGAGATGGTAAATAATGAAGGGGACAGTTCACTGATTTAGAGTGATCTTGATAGTTTGGTAAACTGGGCACAAGCAAACAATATGTATTTTAATACAGGTAAATGCAAAAGTATACATTTAGGAACAAAGACTGTAGAGTCATAACCACAGCTCGGAAGCAGTGGTTCTCAAAAAGATTTGGGGGTCATGGTGCATAATCAGCTGAATATGAGCTCCCAGTGTGACAGTGTGGCCAAAAGAGCCAATAGGATCCTGGGATGCATAAACGGGGGAGTTTTGAATAACAGTGGAGAGTTTATTTTACTTCTGATTTTGGCACTGGCACTGCTGCTGTTGGAATCTTGTGGCCAGTTCTGGTGCCTGCACAGGGAGGTGAAGAAGAGTAAAAGCCACCCTTCTATCTTTGCATGAGCTAACCAAACCTTGAGTCTGGGTGTGAAAAAAATGGGTGCTGCAGCCTCCTTACTCTTCCTCTTCCCCCCCTCTCCCTCCCCGCCCACAAAGATTAAGGGATGACTCAAGGAACTCAATCTATTTAGTTTAACAAAGAGGCAGTTAAGGGCTGATTTGATTACAGTCTCTAAGTAACTACCTAGGGAACACATATTTAGTAATGGACTCTTAAATCTAGCAGAGAAAGGTTTAACATGACCAATGGTTGGAAGCTGAGGCTAGACAAATTCAGACTGCAATAAGGCTCTTTTTTTTTTTAATGGTGAGAGTAATTAGCCATTGGAACAAGGTTTAGTGTGGATTCTCCATCCCTGACCATTTTTAAAACAAGATTGGTTGGTTTTCTAACAGCTCTGTTCTAGGAATTATTTTGGGTAAGCTCTATGACGTGTGTAATAGAGGAGGTCAGACTAGATTATCACAGTGGTCCATTCTATCCTTGGGATCTATGAATCTAAGTGGCATCCAAATTTTGCACTGCCTCATTTAGTGGGAGTACACCAGTTCCATGGCAAGGGGTCCCAAGTGGCTGTGGAGCAGGGAGGAAAATTTGCATCATACTCTATTAGTAGATCTGTACGAATAGATCTTCTGTGTGCAATTATGTTTTCAGTCTTCCATAATACAGTTTTCTTTGTAAATGTCAGCTTATCAGCGTAGTGCTTTAATTCTTCATTCTCTCCATTATTTGTATGTTTCTTAGATACAAGTCATTAGCATATGTAAATATTCCCTTTCTACAATGTTTGGCAGAATAGGCTTATTGTGTTGAGCTAATTTGTAATCTAAATAACCCTAGACGTTAAAAAAAGAAATGAGTACATGTATAGGGAAGTAATATACAGCAAACATTTTGTACATAGTTTAAAATGAGATATCTGCTGCTTGTCTATTTTTAGATAGCTATTAAAAATATTTACTTTATTAGGTAACTGATTGTAGGAATCCTGTTCACTCATCCAAAGAATAATATTTAAATTCCATGCTATTTGTCAGGAATTAAATGACTTCCATATTGTGAGATAAATTATTGTTTGGCAGCTGAAGAAGATACTTAACAAGTCAATGTTTGGCTGTGGTTAATGCAGCTACTACAGATATCTCCTATTCTAAATAGACTGAGAAGTTGTGGTAAAATACTACTGTCTGCTGGATGATGACTATGGTAGAAGGGTTTAGTTGGTTCCTTTTCAAATTGATGGGGTTATATCAGGTCTTATTAAAATAACTGATGATTTGGTATGGTAGCTCAACTACATAATAAGAGAAAAACAAATATAGTGACTAGTTTTCCTTAGAATAGCAATTCAAACTTAATGTTATATTCAAAAAGCTTGCTACTTGATGTGGCAGGACTGTGGTCTTGTGGTTTGAATCAACTGTTCTGATTCAAAACTCCAGCTCTGTCACAGTCTTGCTCTGTGACTTTAGCCAAGTCATGTGATCTCCCTGTGGTACAGTTTACTGATCTGAAAAATGGGCATGTAACAATGAGCAGACTCACCCCTGCAGCACCTCCTGCTGGTCTCTCAGGGAATTAGCTGGATTTCCAGCCCAGAGCATCCTCTGCAGGCCGGTGATCCGCTACCACTTGGCCCACCGTGTCCCTCCCAGACCTGGTGCCCTGTTATCTGGGGCACTGCCCCCTGGCAATAACCCCTCAGTCTTAGGGTCTCCCCTCCCTGGGGAACCCCCACCCACTATGCCCACCTCGCCTCACTTTAAGGCCACTGCCAGTCATTGGCTAGCCCCCACCCCCTGGGGCAGACTGCACTATCAGGCTACTCATCACTGGCAAGGTTGGGTTTGGACCTGCTGCCTTGGCCTACCCCTGGGCTGCCCTCTGCAACCCCCAGTACCTATTTGCCTTCTGCTAGGCCATAACCTGGGGCTTTCCAGGCTGGAGCTCCCCAGCTCCTCTGCCTTTCCCCAGCCTTTCTCCACTCAGGTACCCTGTCTCTAGCTCCCTGCAGCCAGGCCCTTCTATAAACAGAGAGAGACTTTGGAGCTCCTGGCTCCCAGCCTCTCATATAGGGCCAGCTGAGGCCCGATTGGGGCATGGCCCATCTGTGGCTGCTTCCCCAGTCAGCCTAGCAGCTTTTTCCCCTGCCACAGCCCTCTCCAAGGGCTCTCTTTAAACCCCTCAGAGCAGGAGTGGGTGACCACCCTGCTACAGGGCATAATAATATTATCCTACCTTACAAAGATGTTGTAAAGTTAATTAATTGATGTTTGAACTGAAGTGCTTTGAGCTCCCCAGATAAAGCGTGCTCTGTAATTACTACCATTACAAGCAAAGTGTGGCTTCTGTCTGTCTGACTTTCAAGTATTCTTGCAGATCAAATTTTCCTTTGATAATATCCTTATAAAAACAAAACTTAGTCTTAGGCTTGGAACAATCAGGTTTTTATCAGTAAATGTTGATTTCCCTGTACATACAAAAAACAACAAAAAATATTTCCATCCATAATCTAAATTTCACGTAGGCAAAGTAGGAAAAATGCTTCTTGAGAGCTTCTTAGAGTTCAATTTAAAGATATTTACTTTGTATATTTTTGACATGCGAGGTTGGCAATTTGTGTTTTAATAATTATGCAACTTTAACTTTTTGTATCTTTTTGTCTATTGTCATTAAATAATTATTGTCTGAACCACCCATAATTTCCCAACAGTGAAAGTTTAATTGATAATAATAAAGAAACTTAAAACCTATAATTTTGCCCAACTTCGAACAAAATTTTAAAATGCTTAAAAATAAATATTGGTATTATCCATCAAAATTATAAAAAATAAAAATTGAATTATGCCAACCTACATCTCTTTATAAGAAAGAAAGAAAGATCTCTTCTGTAACTACGCATTAATTTGCCCTTGTGAAAAATATTGCCTTCTGAAGGGTCTTTCTTGTAATCCTGACATAAACACACTCCGAGACCACTTAGCTGTTAACATCAATGATTTAGAGGCATTTCTTCTGTAATCTGTATACTTTTATGAAAGTTTAACTGTTTGTCAAGATTATTATTTATCTAAATTTGCTCAGCTAAAAGAAAAGCTGATCAAACAATTTTTCTATTAAAACTGCAGTTCTATTAAAACTGCACACAACTCCACCCACTCTCCACATACATTTTGAGATGTGCAAAACAAGCAATACATATTTCTAACCATCTGCCATGCATATTTGTAAACTTATTTGTTTAATGCACGAAATCATTTTCATGATACTATATGCAGTATTCTACGTTGTAAATTTTCAAAGAATAAATCATGTTTCAAAAGTCTAATCCATAAAGCCCCTTACAATATTTTGCACTAACCTGTAAAGTTTTTTATCCATTGTTATGTCTGTTGAACAATCCTTTCAGATAGATTCAAAGAGAAAGCAAGGTTTTTTTTAAAAACACTTCCAGTTATTCCATGAATCTTCCCCTTTCTCAGATTGCAATACCCACTGATATGGAAAATTAGATAGACTTTGTCCCCTACAAAAGTTATCGCATATGGACAGAAGGACCATTCCAGTGGGTGAGTAGCAAACGGTAGTCAATCATAACTGAAATAGAAAAGTACCATATTCTGATATTTGTAAATGTCTCTATAGTGTCCAGCCTATTTGTCAACTTCCCAGTTTTAAGGCTTGGAAAATGTAAAAAAAAAAAAGAGTAAATTACATTCTGGACTCATTAATCCCAAGAAAGGGAACAAATTATTACCACAGTCACTAGCAATCTCTTTCTCTAAATCAGGGGTAGGCAACCTATGGCACGCATGCCAAAGGCAGCACACGAGCAGATTTTCAGTGACACTCACACTGCCCAGGTCCAGGCCACCAGTCCAGGGGCGCTCTGGATTTTAACTGAATTTTAATTGAAGCTTCTTAAACATTTTAAAAACCTTATTTACTTTATATACAACAATAGTTTAGTTATATATTATAGACTTATAGAAAGAGACTTTCTAAAAACTTTAAAATGTATTATTGGCACACGCAACCTTAAATTAGAGGGAATAAATGAGGACTTGGCACACCACTTCTGAAAGCAGCAAAGAGTCTTGTGGCTCCTTATAGACTAACAGACATTTTGGAGCATGACCTTTTGTGGGTGACTACCCACTTCGTTGGATGCATGGCATTCACCCATGAAAGCTCATGCTCCAAAACATCTGTTAGTCTATAAGGTGCCACAAGACTCTTTGCTGCCTTTACAGATCCAGACTAACACGGCTACCCCTCTGATACTTGACACTTCTGAAAGGTTTCTGACCCCTGCTCTAAATCAATGGGCTTCTGCTTGATTTTTTTCTTCCTTGACTTGTGCACTTACTTTCTATACTTTGAGTTACCATGACTCAGGGCCAGTTTTTTCAGTAGGTTCTTCTCTGTTTCTATCCCCTAAAGACTTTCGCCCGTCCTCCTCTTCTTGTCCCTCTCTATGTTGTCCCTGTGTAACCTCATCCACTCAGATAACTAGCTACCATCTCTCTGTCTCTGTGCTGATGCCTATCTGATCTACTTTTCCATGTCTGCTTGTGCGTCCAGCAGTCCTCTCATGCATTTCTGTTTGTCTCTCTGACATTTCAGCAAGGATGCTCCATTACCAATTCAAATTGAATAAAACCCCTTGTCTTCTGTGCAAAATCCTACCTGCCCTTTTCCTATCCTATCACTTTAGATACTTACACAGTCCTGCTGGTCATCCTAGTTCAGAAACATTGTGTTATTCTTGACTCTTCTTCTCTGACTACATCCAAGCTGTTACCATATTCTATCACTTATTCAGCACCTATATAGCATCTCTAAACTCTCTGCTTTGTGGGGCTACAATCCTTGTCCAGGCGTTGCAGTAGTCAAGAGGGGATATCACAACTTCTGCTGCCATAAAGATTATCTTGCTTGTCCACTATATGGATCATGTTACTTATGATTACTGATCTTCCAGGCTCTGTACACTCCCCTTCAGATTACCTCCCTGCTTCCATCTCCTCCCATACTTCCTTTCTCATAAGAACATAGGAACATAAGAACGGCCTTACTGGGTCAGACCAAAGGTCCATCTAGCCCAGTATCTGTCTACTGACAGTGGCCAATGCCAGGTGCCCCAGAGGGAGTGAACCTAACAGGTAATGATCAAGTGATCTCTCTCCTGCCATCCATCTCCACCCTCTGACAAACAGAGGCTAGGGACACCATTCCTTACCCAT